>NC_041391.1:119811677-120096856 GCF_002162155.2 Triticum dicoccoides | reverse complement strand
GAGACCGACCGACTAGTACATGTGTGGGGAAGGAGATAGACCTAGCTATGTATTGATGGAGCTCGATCGACATCCATGGATATGTGTAGCAGAGGAATAAGGTTGGGAGAAAAACAAAGGGTAGAGCATCGAAAGGTTGGTGGTGGAGTGGTGTCTCACAAATGGTGGGAGAGGCCTGCTAGACAAACGAAGGGTATGAGTGCAATATCAATAAGAGAGGGCGGGGGATGTCTATCTGTGTATGCACGTGCGTGTGAGAGACGGGTCTGGAGGTATGCAAGGATGATGAGGGAAGATGATATGGTTGTGGTAAGCATACGTAACTACATAGGAAGATCAACCGTCTTGTGTCCGAGAAAGGGAGAGACATAACTAGCAAGGTAAGTGTATGGTGCGTGGGGAATACGAATTATAGTTGACTTGCCTATATGTAGGGAGATCAGTTCATATACACAGCTGCATGTGTTAGAAGCAAATAAGGTCCGGAGAGATAGACAGGGGGAGAGGGGTGCAGCTAGGAGGTGGTGCGAGAGGCCTACCATGTAGAGGCGGGAGGAGTGTGCGAGTATGTGATCAATGAAAAGAGGGGCGAGAGTGTCCACCTGCGTGGAACCGTATTGGACATAGGGGGGCATGGACGGTGAGAAGAGAAGAGGGGAAGTATATATGTGTTTGTTGTAGGCACACTTGGCTAGAGAGGTATATCGACCGGTGTGTGCCGGAAAGAAGGAGCTGGGGGCCTACACACACCGCGGGTGGACGACCTAAAGAGAAATAATGAACGTGCGTGATGGAGGGGCGCTAAGGGTGGGTGAGAGGGGGGTGGGTGTGTGCATGCACGATAGAAAGTTATCGCTAGCTAGCTACAAATAGAAGAGGACCGTGAAGGTGTAAAATACAAAAAAAGATCATAATTCATTATAAAAAAGTGGATACGGATACATGAAGAAGATATCATAATGTGGAACATTGATTATAATTTGGGCTAATGTGTGGCTTTTGCAACTCAGGTCTAAATACTTTTCATAATGTAGGGGGCGGGGCACTATACTTTGTGTGATAAACATGTCGTACGTATGGAACATGGGTTAGATTATGAATATATAGTTAGTACATCAAATGTACTATTATTTGGAATCAACATCAAGTGTATTCAAAAAATAGAATTTGAGTTCATGTAGTACACATAGTTCATATCTATATCTATAGTAATCACGTGGTGTGTTATTAAGGTAATACATGAATGATGGTTGAAGTTGGCAACAATCATGATTTTACATTCTTATTGAAATAGAGAAACAAATTCAAATTTAGTTCGAATTGCAGCGGTAGTATAGACATTTGGAATGCACTAAAATGTTGGTATGAGTAGGTTACATGCATTATACAATAAGTGAAAAAATTTAATTGGACATATCATGGATTCATACTCCCTCCTTCCACCTATATAGGACTAATGGTTTTTTTAAGACCGCCTTTGACTATTGACAAGATTAATAGTACATGACATGCAGAATGTGAAAGTTATATCATTGAAAGAACCTTTCACAGACGAATTTAACGGTGTGCTTTGTGTAAGTTGCATGCCATATATTATTGCTCTAATATTTGGTCAAAGTTAGCATCAAAAAATGCATTAGCCCCTATATGGATGGAAGGAGGGAGTAGATTTGAATATCATTTGTATAGTAAAACGGGGCAAGACACTCTCTTTGTGTGGTGTGAATAGTTTTATTTTTTTCGTTTTCTTTTTGGTTGAGGGAAGTGCGAATTTATTTGGTATGTACAAATACAATATTACTACACGTTAGGCTTGTCCCCAAAATTCACCCCGCGTCTTGTTATATCCCGAAAATTTAGATATCGTGCTCCCAAAACTGGCGCATTCACAACCTGCGCCTTGCTATCCCGAAATTACAACACGCGCGAAAACTCCCTCCAGCTGCCAAATCCTGACACGCGAAATCCCCCTTTTAACCCTGAGCCGAAAGGGCCGCTAGTTCAAATCGGTGGGGGGTACTTTTGCAACACACCATACATTTTGGACAAGGGCGTCCCTAAGTCATGGTTCACCCCCTCCCATCGCCCCCTTTTCGCCATTCGAAATCCCAGGCCACCATAACCTCTCTGCTCCAGCCGCGAAACCCCACCCTCCTTCATCCGCCACCTCACCGCTGCCCAGCCGAAGCCTCTTCCCCAATGACGTTGTCCACCGCAACAGCTGGACGTCCCTCGTCCACCTCCCCGGATGAGGATCCGTCGTCCATCTCGTCGTCCCGCTGGTTCACCCGCCCAGTCCTCCACTTCCAAGGAGCTGCTCCAATGATCGCCTCATCTATGGCGGCTGCTCCATCCCCACATCGCCACCTTAACCTGCTCCACCGGAACCAGAGCATCCTCACCAACTCCTCGGATGAATTCGAGGCCTACTCGGCTCCACCAAAGAGGTTATACACTCATCGCATCGCACCTTCTCCTCAACTCAACCTCCCGGCGCCGACGGTGCTCCATCCCGCACCCCCATGGAGCGGCTACCTTGAAGCCGGAGCCGCGGGCGACATCTCAACGACAACTCTCCCCCAGTGCGAGGCCCCTTCGACAGCGGCGTCCATACCAGTCGGATCTACTGCTGCTGCTCCGGCTCTTGCTCGCTCGCTCGCGCTGCTACTGCTGCTCTGGCTCTCGCTCGATCGCCTGCTCGCCCAGCTGCTGCTTCTTCGGCTCTTGCTCGCTCGCTCACGCTGCTGCTGCTGCTCTCCCCCTTGCTTGTGCTACTGCTCTACTCCGATTTAGCCACACTTCGGTCGATTGAATCGACTTTTGGGTCAGTCGATTTTCAAGGAAGAACCACCCGCAGAGGGGACGGGGGCTCACCGGAGAGGTACCCCACTATCTATCTTAGGGTTCAGGGTGGAGGGGGGCGGGGGGCCTAGAGGGCTGGCCGGGGCAGCGGCGGACCGGCGGTGGGGAGTTGTTTCGGGGCGGTGAGGCGGCGCTGGGGCCGGCGGTGAGGCCGGTGGTGGCTGGCGGCTCAGGGCGGTGCAGGTTGAAGATGAACTGCAGGCCCTCCCTAAACTACATGTCAAGTGCCTCTCTGCTACCATTGCGTTTAGTTTCGACAGTAACATTCAGATTCCATAGTAAATTTCACGACAGTTAAGTTCGGAGTCAACAGTTTTTACGTCATCTGTTGTAGTCAGGTGGTTTTTGGTGATGTAAATTTTACATCTATTTTACATCATCTATTGGAGATGCTATTAGAATCCCACTTTAGATTGACGATGTATCTCTTGTGCTGCTTCAGCCTTGACGTCTTATTGCTCACCGGAGCTGCTCCAACGACAAAACGATTCATCACAACAGAGCAGTGCCCTAGACACCGTCTACAGATTCCTTAGATCTTCCTCCACACCTCCAACAGCCACCTTTACCTCAACTGCATTAGCGACCAACCCAATGATGCTGAGGTCTACACGGCTACGACAAAGGGGTTGTACACTTGTTGGATCACTTATTACTATACATTCATGTCGATACATTAGGGCTATTTTGGTTCAACGGAAAAACATAGCAATAGGGAATTTTCCAATGGAACTCAACTATTCAATTATTCATGCATTTTGTTGAAAGGAATGAAGCAAAACATCCACCTTGACCTACTTTTCAAAATCCTATGCATGAAAACAAGGCCAAGTGCATTAGTGGCAGAATAACATTCTAACTGTACACGCTTTCATATGGTTTCACTTTATGTTGGCCATGTTTCTTTGCATTTCTCTGGTCTTCCAATTCCTGTAAACCAAACACCCAAGTTGACAGAAATCCTGTGTTTAAAAATGCTCTGTTTACCATGTGCATTCCTATCCTATTCTGGTGTTTTTCCTATCCCTGCGTTTTTAGAATCATGCAAGCCAAATGAGCCCTTACAGAATTACTTCAGTTACAGGTAGGTGTCGAAGGGAACTTTGTGTGGTTTGTCCTACTCCTGCCGCGACGTCGTCCACCTCACCTGAGCTGCTCCATAGACAGAAGCATCCACCAAACCATACATCACGACTCCTGACCGTCTTTCGCCGCATCAGATCTCCTTCCCTGCCGCCGGCACCCACTGCAACGACATCACCATCATCGACTCAGCAGATGAACCTGAGGAGTACACGGGTCCACAAGAGAGGTCACACTCTTTTGTTTTTGCTTATGTTATGCATTGCTTAAAATTACCTGCTACTTTATCATCCTGTTCACCTCTTGGACTCCAAGTCAGGTCCAAATTAATGTTCAAACTTGAGTTCTAAATTAGTTTTGGTGCACATATCGAGGCAACAATGAATAGTATGTCTGTCTAATATCTGGTTCAGCTAGGGTATGCCTATGTTGTTCATCTTGGGTGGGAAACAAATAGTAAAGCAATCATCATCCGTCTTTTTATTAAATTAAAGCAATCATTAGGATGCTATCATTATTTTTGGATCCATCCACTGGTTGTTACCATCGCTCAAAATTTCTGCATTCTCTCCTTACATAATCTCAGCATATTTTTTTCGTATGCATGTCAGATATTGTACACAGTCATGCTGAACATGTAGAGAAAAAGAGAAGAGTTTTGCACGGCAATACAATGTCATGCAGACATTGCTCCATGGTAGGTTCAATGGCAAACCCTCCCCACCCCTCTCCAGAATCTAATCCAGAGGAAGATATCTGTTCTGAGGCGGATTCAGATGCCGCTGACCACTCTTATTTACCCCCCAAGGTGTTTGCTCTACCTTGGCATGATGATGTTAGTCATATCATGCATATGTTGCCTTGTAGTGCCTACTTTTGACATCATATATGTCATCTGCTTAGTTTAGACATGTTCTGTAATGCCACCTGTTTAGTTTCTATATCATATATGGGAATTATGCAGTCTCATGTCTTTTAGCCAGCCATAATATATGTGAAATGTGCAATGCCATCCGGTTTAACCAGACATTATATATTTGAATGATATCTTGCCCATCCTTTTCTTCATTACATTTCCATTTGTCGACAATGTTTGTACATTAAATTACTCTTCCTGTGAATCAGCCCTTTAGGTGGGAGCACTAGTAGAAAACAGGGCTTTCGTTCGGGCCTGGCCAGCCCATTAGTCCCGGTTCAGTCAAGAAACCTCATGGGCATTGGTCCCGGTTTGTATGGACCCATTTGTCCCGGTTCCTGGCATGCACCGGGACCAATGGTCCTTGCTCCTCGCCCACAACCATTGGTCCCGGTTCGTGGCTTGAACCGGGACAGAATGCCGAGCTTTAGTCCTGGTTTCTATCACGAACCGGGACAAATGAGTTGCCTATATATACCCCATTGCCACAGCAGAGCACTCCACAGTGCTCTGTTTTTTCTGGCCGGCGAGGGGAGGGCATTTTGGGTGATCTAGCTCACCTCCTATGCACATGAGGTGTTAGATAAAATGTCCGAGCCACACTAGTTAATCATTCTCCTCTCGAAGCTCGACCTCCGAGCTCCATTTTCCCCGAGATTTGTTCACGTTTAGCGGTCCGTCACATCCTGTCCCCGTCTTCACCGCCGTCGATCGCCCGCGCCGATCTCGTCGCTCTTGTTCTTATCTTCTTTCTGAAAGAAAAAAATTCTTACTTGAGAAAGATGATGACCCACAAGTGTAGGGGATCTATCGTAGTCCTTTCGATAAGTAAGAGTGTCGAACCCAACAAGGAGCAGAAGGAAACAATAAGCGGTTTTCAGTAAGGTTTTTTGCAAGAACTGAAATTGTAGGTGATAGATAGTTTTATTATAAGATAAATAGTAACGAGTAACAAGTAAATAAAGTAAATAAGGTGCAGAAAGGTGGCCCAATCCTTTATTTAGCAAAGGATAAGCCTGGACAATTTCTAATAATGAGAAAGGAGCTCTCGAGGACACATTGGGAATTATCGTCAAGCTAGTTTTCATCACGCTCATATGATTCGTGTTCGGTACTTTGATAATTTGATATGTGCGTGGACCAGTGCATGGGTACTGCCCTTACTTGGACAAGCATCCCACTTATGATTAACCCCTATTGCAAGCATCCGCAACTACAACAAAATTATTAAGGTAAACCTAACCATAGCATGAAACATGTGGATCCAAATCAGCCCCTAAGAAGCAACACATAAACTAGGGTTTAAGCTTCTCTCACTCTAGCAACGCATCATCTACTTATTACTTCCCTATGCCCTCCTCTAGGCCCAATAATGGTGAAGTGTCATGTAGTCGACATTCACATGACACCACTAGAGGAGAAGACTGTTGGGGAACGTAGTAATTTCAAAAAATTTCCTACGCACACGCAAGATCATGGTGATGGCATAGCAATGAGAGGGGAGAGTGTTGTCCACGTACCCTCGTAGACCGTAAGCGGAAGCATTAGCACAACGCGGTTGATGTAGTCGTACGTCTTCACGATCCGACCGATCCAAGCACCGAACGTACGGCACCTCCGAGTTCAGCACACGTTCAGCTCGATGACGATCCCCGGGCTCCGATCCAGCAAAGCTTCGGGGATGAGTTCCGTCAGCACGACAGCGTGGTGACGATGATGATGTTCTACCGGCGCAGGGCTTCGCCTAAACTCCGCGACGCTATGACCGAGGTGGAATATGGTGGAGGGGGGCACCGCACACGGCTAAGGAACGATCCGTAGATCAACTTGTGTGTCATGGGGTGCCCCCCTGCCCCCGTATATAAAGGAGCAAGGGGGAGGGGCGGCCAGCCAAGGGAGGGCGCGCCAAGGAGGAGTCCTACTCCCACCGGGAGTAGGACTCCCTCCTTTCCTAGTCCAACTAGGAGAGGGGAAGGAAGGGAAGGAGAAGGAGAAGGAAGGAGAGGGAGGAAAAGGAGGAAAGGGGGGCCGGCCCCCTAGTCCAATTTGGTTTGGGCTAGGGGGGCCGCGCGCCCTGCCTCCTCTCTTCCACCACTTGGCCCATGAGGCCCATTGCTTCTTCCTCGTATTCCCGTAACTCCCCGTTACCCCCGAAAATACCCGAATCACTCGGAACCTTTCCGAACTCCGAATATAGTCGTCCAATATATCGATCTTTACGTCTCGACCATTTCGTGAATCCTCGTCATGTCCCCGATCTCATCTGGGACTCCGAACTCCTTCGGTACATCAAAACTCATAAACTCATAATATAACTGTCATCGAAACCTTAAGCGTGCGGACCCTACGGGTTCGAGAACTATGTAGACATGATCTAGAACTATTCTTGGTCAATAACCAATAGCGGAACCTGGATGCTCATATTGGCTCCTACATATTCTACGAAGATCTTTATCGGTCAATCCGCATAACAACATACGTTGTTCCCTTTGTCATCGGTATGTTACTTGCCTGAGATTCGATCGTCGGTATCCAATACCTAGTTCAATCTCGTTACCGGCAAGTCTCTTTACTCGTTACATAATGCATCATCCCGCAACTAACTCATTAGTCACATTGCTTGCAAGGCTTATAGTGATGTGCATTACCGAGAGGGCCCAGAGATACCTCTCCGACAATCGGAGTGACAAAACCTAATCTCGAAATACGCCAACCCAACATGTACCTTTGGAGACACCTGCAGTACTCGTTTATAATCACCCAGTTACGTTGTGAAGTTTGGTAGCACCCAAAGTGTTCCTCCGGTAAACGGGAGTTGCATAATCTCATAGTTACAGGAACATGTATATGTCATGAAGAAAGCAATAGCAACATACTAAACGATCAAGTGCTAAGCTAACGGAATGGGTCAAGTCAATCACATCATTCTCCTAATGATGTGATCTCGTTAATCAAATGACAACACATGTCTATGGTTAGGAACATAACCATCTTTGACTAATGAGCTAGTCAAGTAGAGGCATACTAGTGATGTTATGTTGGTCTATGTATTCACACATGTATTATGTTTCCAGTTAATACAATTCTAGCATGAATAATAAACATTTATCATGATATAAGGAAATAAATAATAACTTTATTATTGCCTCTAGGGCATATTTCCTTCAGTCTCCCACTTGCACTAGAGTCAATAATCTAGTTCACATCGCTATGTGATTAAACACCAGTATTCACATCTGTATGTGATTAATACCCATAGTTCACATCGTCATCTAATCAACACCTATAGGGTTTACTAGAGTCAATAATCTAGTTCACATCGCTATGTGATTAAGACCCAAAGAGTACTAAGGTATGATCATGTTTTGCTCGTGAGAGAAGTTTAGTTAACGGGTCTGTCATATTACAGAGTCGTATGTATTTTGCAAATATTCTATGTCTACAATGCTTTGCATGGAGTTACTCTAGCTAATTGCTCCCACTTTCAATATGTATCCAGATTGAGACTTAGAGTCATCTGGATCGGTGTAAAAGTTTGCACCGATGTAACTTTTACGACGAGCTCTTTTATCACCTCCATAATCGAGAAACATCTCCTTAGTCCTCACTAAGGATATTCTTGACCGCTGTCCAGTGATCTACTATTAGATAAAAAATTTATTCCTTTGTCAAACTCAGAGAAAGGTATACAATAGGTCTGGTTCACAGCATAACATACTTTATAGAACCTATGACTGAGGCATAGGGAATGACTTTTCATTCTCTTTCTATCTTCTGCCGTGGTCGGGCTTTGAGTCTTACTCAATTTCACACCTTGTAGCACAGGCAAGAACTCTTTCTTTGACTGTTCCATTTTGAACTATTTCAAAATCTTGTCAAGGTATGTACTCATTGAAAATCTTATCAAGCGTCTTGATCTATCTCAATAGATCTTGATGCTTAATATGTAAGCAGCTTCACCGAGGTCTTTCTTTGAAAAACTCCTTTAAAACACTCCTTTATGCTTTCCAGAAATTTCTGCATCATTTCCAATTAATAATATGTCATTCACATATACTTATCAGAAATGATGTAGTGCTTCCACTCACTTTCTTGTAAATACAGTTCTTTCCAAAAGTCTGTATAAAACCATATGCTTTGATCAACTCATCAAAGCGTATATTCCAACTCCGAGATGCTTGCACCAGTCCATTGATGGATTGCTGGAGCTTGCACACTTTGTCAGCATCTTTAGGATTGACAAAAACTTTCTGGTTTCATCATATACAACTCTTCTTTAATAAATCCATTAAGGAATGCAGTTTTGACATCCATTTGCCAGATTTCATAAAATGTGGCAATTGCTAACATGATTTAGACAGACTTAAGCTTCGATATGAGTGAGAAAATCTCATCGTATTCAACACCTTGAACTTGTTGAAAACATTTCGCAACAAGTCGAGCTTGGTGCATAGTAACACTACTATCAGTGTCCGTCTTCCTCTTGAAGATCCATTTATTTAACATGGCTTGCTGATCATTGAGCAAGTCAGTCAAAGTCCATACTTTGTTCTCATACATGGATCATATCTCAGATTTTATGGCCTCAAGCCATTTCGTGGAATCTGGGCTCATCATCGCTTCATCATAGTTCGTAGGTTCATCATGGTCTAGTAACATGACTTCCAGAACATGATTACCGTACCACTCTGGTGCGGATCTTACTCTGGAAGACCTACGAGGTTTGGCAGCAACTTGATTTGAAGTTTCATGATCATCATCATTAACTTCCTTACTAATTGGTGTAGTAATCACTGAACTGATTTCTGTGATGCACTACTTTCCAATAAGGGAGAAGGTACAATTACCTCATCAAGTTCTACTTTCCTCCCAGTCACTTCTTTTGAGAGAAACTCCTTCTCTAGAAAGGATCCATTTTTAGCAACGAATTTCTTGCCTTCGGATCTGTGATAGGAGGTGTACCCAACAATATCCTTTGGGTATTCTATGAAGACGCACTTCTCCGATTTGGGTTTGAGCTTATTAGGTTGAAAACCCTTTTCATATAAGCATTGCAACTCCAAACTTTAAGAAACGATAGCTTAGGTTTATTGCTAAACCATAGTTCATACGGTGTCATCTCAACGGATTTAGATGGTGCCCTATCTAAAGTGAATGCAGCTGTCTTTAATACATAAGCCCAAAACGATAGTGGTAAATCGGTAAGATACATCATAGATCGCGCCATATCCAATAAAGTGCGGTTATGACGTTCGGACACACCATTACGTTGTGGTGTTCCATGTGGTGTGAGCTGTGAAACTATTCCACATAGTTTTATATGAAGGCCAAACTCATAACTAAATATTTGTCTCTGTGATCAAATCGCAGAAACTTTATTTTCTTGTTATGATGATTCTTCACTTCACTCTGAAATTCTTTGAACTTTTCAAATGTTTCAGACTTGTGCTTCATTAGGTAGATATACTCATATCTGCTCAAATCATCAAGTGAAGGTAATAACGATACCTGCCACAAGCATCAACACTCATTGGACCGCATACATCGGTATGTATTATTTCCAATAAGTCAATAGCTCGTTCCATTGTTCCGGAGAACGGAGTTTTAGTCATCTTGCCCATAAGGCACGGTTCGCAAGCATCAAATGATTCATAACCAAGTGATTCCAAAAATCCATCTTTATGGAGTTTCTTCATGCGCTTTACACCAATATGACCTAAACGGCAGTGCCACAAATAAGTTGCACTCTCATTATTAACTTTACATCTTTTGGTTTCAATATTATGAATATGTGTATCACACGATCGAGATCCAACAAACCATTTTCATTGGGTGTATGACCATAGAAGGTTTTATTCATATAAACAGAACAATAATTATTCTCTGACTTACATGAATAACCGTATTGCAATAAACATGATCATATCATATTCATGCTCAACGCAAACACCAAATAACATTTATTTAGGTTCAACACTAATCCCGAAAGTATAGGGAGTGATGATGATCATATCAATCCTGGAACCACTTCCAACACACATCGTCACTTCACCCTCAACTAGTTTCTGTTTATTCTATAACTCCTGTTTCGAGTTACTAATCTTAGCAACTGAACAAGTATCAAATACTCAGGGGTTACTATAAACACTAGTAAGGTACACATCAATAACATGTATATCAAATATACCCTTGTTCACTTTGCCATCCTTCTTATCCACCAAATATTCAAGGCCATTCCGCTTCTAGTGACCATTTCCTTTGCAGTATAATCACTCAGTT
Source organism: Triticum dicoccoides (assembly GCF_002162155.2). NCBI lineage: Eukaryota > Viridiplantae > Streptophyta > Magnoliopsida > Poales > Poaceae > Triticum > Triticum dicoccoides. The sequence continues at coordinate 120,085,716 of NC_041391.1, read as the reverse complement.
TCAGGCTTTGGTCCAGCCTTGGGCTTCTTCGCGGGAGTAACAACTTGCTTGTCATTCTAGTTGAAGTTCCCTTTCTTTCCCTTTGCCCTTTACTTGAAACTAGTGATCTTGTCAACCATCAACACTTGATACTCTTTCTTGATTTCTACCTTCGTTGATTTCAACATCACGAAGAACTTGGGAATTGTTTTCGTCATCCCTTGCATACTATAGTTCATCACAAAGTTCTGCTAACTTGGTGATGGTGACTAGAGAATTCTGTCAATCACTATCTTATCTGGAAGATTAACTCCACTTGATTCAAGCGATTGTAGTACCCAGACAATCTGAGGACATGCTCACTAGTTGAGCGATTCTCCTCCATCTTTTAGCTATAGAACTTGTTGGAGACTTCATATCTCTCAACTCGGGTATTTGCTGGAAATATTAACTTCAACTCCTGGAACATATCATATGGTCCATGACGTTCAAAACGTCTTTGAAGTCCCGATTCTAAGGCATAAAGCATGGTGCACAAAACTATCAAGTAGTCATCCTATTGAGCTAGCCAAACGTTCATAACGTCTGCATCTGCTCCTGCAATAGGTCTGTCACCTAGCGGTGCATCAAGGACATAATTCTTCTGTGCAGCAATGAGGATAAACCTCAGATCATGGACCAAGTCCGCATCATTGCTACTAACATTTTTCAACTTAGTTTTCTCTAGGAACACATATAAAAATATAGGGAAGCAAAAAACATAGGGAAGCAACAACGTGAGCTATTGATCTACAACATAATTTGCAAAATACTACAAGGACTAAGTTCATGATAAATTAAAGTTCAATTAATCATATTACTTAAGAACTCCCACTTAGATAGACATCCCTCTAATCCTCTAAGTGATTACGTGATCCATATCAACTACACCATGTCCGATCGTCACGTGAGATGGAGTAGTTTCAACGGTGAACATCAATATGTTGATCATATCTACTATATGATTCACGCTCGACCTTTCGGTCTCTGTGTTCCGAGGCCATATCTGTATATGCTAGGCTCGTCAAGTTTAACCTGAGTATTCCGCGTGTGCAACTGTTTTGCACCCGTTGTATTTGAACGTAGAGCCTATCACACCCGATCATCACGTGGTGTCTCAGCACGAAGAACTTTCCCAACGGTGCATACTCAGGGACAACACTTCTTGATAATTAGTGAGAGATCATCTTAAAATGCTACCGTCAAACAAAACAGAATAAGATGTATAACAGATAAACATCATATGCAATCAAAATATGTGACATGATAGGGCCATGATCATCTTGCGCCTTTGATCTCCATCTCCAAAGTACTGTCATGATCACTATCATCACCGGCATGACACCATGATCTTCATCATCTTGATCTATATCAATGTGTCGTCACATGGTCGTCTCGCCAACTATTGCTCTTGCAACTATTGCTATCGCATAGCGATAAAGTAAAGCAATTATTTGGCACTTGCATCTTATGCAACAAAGAGACAACTATAGGGCTTCTGCCAGTTGCCGATAACTTCAACAAAACATGATCATCTCATACAACAACTTATATCTCATCACGTCTTGACCATATCACATCACAACATGCCCTGCAAAAACAAGTTAGACGTACTATACTTTGTTGTTGCAAATTTTACGTGGCTGCTACAGGCTGAGCAAGAACCGTTCTTACCTACGCATCAAAACCACAATGATAGTTCGTCAAGTTGGTGCTGTTTTAACCTTCTCAAGGACCGGGCATAGCCACACTCGGTTCAACTAAAGTTGGAGAAACTGACACCCGCTAGTCACCTGTGTGCAAAGCACGGCGGTAAAACCAGTCTCGCGTAAGCGTACGCGTAATGTCGGTCCGGGCCGCTTCATCCAACAATACCGCCGAACCAAAGTATGACATGCTGGTAAGCAGTATGACTTGTATCGCCCACAACTCACTTGTGTTCTACTTGTGCATATAACATCAATGCATAAAACCTAGGCTCGGATGCCACTGTTGGGGAACATAGTAATTTCAAAAAAATTCCTACGCACACGCAAGATCATGGTGATGGCATAGCAACGAGAGGGGAGAGTGTTGTCCACGTACCCTCGTAGACCGTAAGCGGAAGCGTTAGCACAACGCGGTTGATGTAGTCGTACATCTTCACGATCCGACCGATCCAAGCACCGAACGTACGGCACCTCCGAGTTCAGCACACGTTCAGCTCGATGACGATCCCCGGGCTCCGATCCAGCAAAGCTTCGGGGATGAGTTCCGTCAGCACGACGGCGTGGTGACGATGATGATGTTCTACCGGTGCAGGGCTTCGCCTAAACTCCGCGATGCTATGACCGAGGTGGAATATGGTGGTGGGGGGCACCGCACACGGCTAAGGAACGATCCGTAGATAACCTTGTGTGTCATGGGGTGCCCCCCTGCCCCCGTATAACAAGGAGCAAGGGGGAGGGGCGGCCGGCCAAGGGAGGGCGCGCCAAGGAGGAGTCCGACTCCCACCTGGAGTAGGACTCCCTCCTTTCCTAGTCCAACTAGGAGAGGGCAAGGAAGGGAAGGAGAAGGAGAAGGAAGGAGAGGGAGGAAAAGGAGGAATGGGGGGCCGGCCCCCTAGTCAAATTCGGTTTGCGCTAGGGGGGCCGCGCGCCCTGCCTCCTCTCTTCCACCACTTGGCCCATCAGGCCCATTGCTTCTTCCTCGTATTCCCGTAACTCCCGGGTACCCCCGAAAATACCCGAATCACTCGGAACCTTTCCGAACTCCGAATATAGTCGTCCAATATATCGATCTTTACGTCTCGACCATTTCGAGACTCCTCGTCATGTCACTGATCTCATCCGGGACTCCGAACTCCTTCGGTACATCAAAACTCATAAACTCATAATATAACTGTCATCGAAACCTTAAGCGTGCGGACCCTACGGGTTCGAGAACTATGTAGACATAACCTAGAACTATTCTTGGTCAATAACCAATAGCGGAACCTGGATGCTCATATTGGCTCCTACATATTCTACGAAGATCTTTATCGGTCAATCCGCATAACAACATACGTTGTTCCCTTTGTCATCGGTATGTTACTTGCCTGAGATTCGATCGTCGGTATCCAATACCTAGTTCAATCTCGTTACCGGCAAGTCTCTTTACTCGTTACATAATGCATCATCCCGCAACTAACTCATTAGTCACATTGCTTGCAAGGCTTATAGTGATGTGCATTACCGAGAGGGCCCAGAGATACCTCTCCGACAATCGGAGTGACAAAACCTAATCTCGAAATACGCCAACCCAACATGTACCTTTGGAGACACCTGTAGTACTCCTTTATAATCACCCAGTTACATTGTGACATTTGGTAGCACCCAAAGTGTTCCTCCGGTAAATGGGAGTTGCATAATCTCATAGTTACAGGAACATGTATAAGTCATGAAGAAAGCAATAGCAACATACTAAACGATCAACTGCTAAGCTAACGGAATGGGTCAAGTCAACCACATCATTCTCCTAATGATGGGATCCCGTTAATCAAATGACAACACATGTCTATGGTTAGGAAACATAACCATCTTTGATTAATGAGCTAGTCAAGTAGAGGCATACTAGTGATGTTATGTTGGTCTATGTATTCACACATGTATTATGTTTCCGGTTAATACAATTCTAGCATGAATAATAAACATTTATCATGATATAAGGAAATAAATAATAACTTTATTATTGCCTCTAGGGCATATTTCCTTCAAAGACAACATACATCTCATCAAAATATCAAATGAATACCAAATTCACATGACTACTAATGGCAAGACTTCACCCATGTCCCCAGGAACAAACGTAACTACTCATAAAGCATATTGAAGTTCATAATCTGAGGTGCAATAATATGCATTAAGGATCTGAACATATGATCTTCCACCAAGTAAACCAATAAGTATCAACTACAAGGAGTAATCAACACTTCTAGCAACCCACATGTACCAATTTGTGGTTTTGGATACAAGATTGGATACAAGAGATGAACTAGTGTTTGAGAGAAGATGGTGCTGGTGAAGATGTTGTTGGAGATTGACCCCCTCCCGATGAGAGGATCGTTGGTGATGACGTTGGTGATGATTTCCCCCTCCCGGAGGGAAGTGTCCCCGACAGAACAGCTCTGCCAGAGCCGTAGATTGGTTCCGCCAAGGTTCTGCCTCGTTGGAGGCCCACCAGGGGGCCCAGGACATAGGGGGGCGCGCCCTATAGGGGGGGCGCGCCCCCCTGTCTCCTGGACAGGGTGTGGGCCCCCTGGCCTATTTCTTTCATTCAGAAATTCTTATAAATCCCAAAAATTTGTTTCGTTGAGTTTCAGAACTTTTAGAGTTGTGCAGAATAGGTTTCCAACATTTGCTCCTTTTCCCGCCAGAATTCCAGCTGCCGGCATTCCCCCTCTTCATGGTAAACCTTGTAAAATAAGAGAGAATAGCCATAAGTAATGCGATATAATGTGTAGTAACAGCCCATAATGCAATAAATATTGATATAAAAGCATAATGCAAAATGGACGTATATATACTTGTCTAATTTTCTTACTTTTATTATTTCTTGTTATTATATAGTGCGATGGTTTTGGTATCCGCCCCCGTCATCCCTCGTCCTGTCTATGATTCGGATGTGGTATATATTATCTTTTGATAACTATTTGGTTCACTTGTTGTTTATGACAATTATGCCGACCAACGTGACATAGATTTTATTTATCTAGGAGGTGGTTGAACCTGAAATTCCAACCAACCCTATTGTCGACATGTTAAATTTAGAAGAAAACAATTACTTGAAGGAAAAAATAAGAAAAGTTGAGAAGGAGAAGATGATATTGGAGTTGCATGTTGTGGATGTCGTCGATGATCACAAGATCAAGATGGATGCAATGCAGTTGAACATTAGAAAGATTAGAAAATATGCCATTCATACCGAGGCTTGGTATCATTATGCAGTTGGATCAGTTGTTACCTTGGTTGCGATTATGATCACATTTGTTTTTGCATTTAAATATTTTACATAATTTCAATGTATGGTTTAATAAGATGCTTTGGAGAGCCATATGTTGCACATGCTATGTGGGTGAAATCCCTTTGTAACAGACGAGTTTCCGTATGAAACCCTGATACTTCGAAAGAGATTGTCTGTTTGGTACACGAAGTGATGGAAATATGCCCTAGAGGCAATAATAAAATGATTATTATTATATTTCCTTGTTCATGATGATTGTCTATTATTCATGCTATAATTGTATTAATCAGAAACCGTGATACATGTGTGAATACATATACCACAATATGTCCCTAGTGAGCCTCTAGTTGACTAGCTCATTGATCAACAGATGGTCATGGTTTTCTGACTATGGACATTGGATGTCATTGATAACGGGATCACATTATTAGGAGAATGATGTGATGGACAAGACCCAATCCTAAGCATAGCACAAGATCGTGTAGTTCGTTGGCTAAAGCTTTTCTAATGTCAAGTATCAGTTCCTTAGACCATGAGATTGTGTAACTCCCGGGTACCGTAGCAGTGCTTTGGGTGTACCAAACGTCACAACGTAACTGGGTGACTATAAAGGTGCACTACAGGTATCTCTGAAGTGTCTGTTGGGTTGGCACGAATCGAGACTGGAATTTTTCACTCCGTATGACGGAGAGGTATCTCTGGGCCCACTCGGTAATGCATCATCATAATGAGCTCAATGTGACTAAGTGGTTAGTCATGGGATCATGCATTATGTGACGAGTAAAGTGACTTGCCGGTAACGAGATTGAACGAGGTATTGGGATACCGACGATTTTATCTCGGGCAAGTAACATACTGATTGACAAAGGAAATTGCATACGGGGTTACTTAAATCCTCGACATCGCGGTTCATCCAATGAGATCATCGTGGAACATGTGGGAGCCAACATGGGTAGCCAGATCCTGCTGTTGGTTATTGACCCGAGGGCTGTCTCGGTCATGTCTACGTGATTTCCGAACCCGTAGGGTCTACATACTTAAGGTTTGATGACGCTAGGGTTATTAGGAAGACTTGTATGTGATTACTGAAAGTTGTTCGGAGTCCCTGATGAGATCCTGGACGTCACGAGGAGTTCCGGAATGGTCTGGAGGTGAAGATTTATATATGGGAAGTTGTCATACGGTTACCGGAAAAGTTCGGGGGCATACTGGTATTGTACCGGGGCCACCAGAAGGGTTCCGGGGGTCCACCGGGAGGGGCCACCTCTCCCGGAGGGCCTGGTGGGTTGTAGAGGGAAGGGAACCAGCCCTTAGAGGGATGGGCGCCACCCCCTCCTTGGGCCCATGCACCTAGGGTTGTGGGAGAAACCCTAAAGGGGGCGCCCCCCTTGCTCGGGGGGCAAGTCCCCCTCCCTTGGCCGCCGCCCACTCTAGATCTCATCTAGAGGGGGCCGGCGCCCTTCCCCCTCCTCCTATAAATAGAGGGGCGAGGGGAGGGCTGCAGACACACATCCAAGGCGCAGCCCCTCCCCTTCCCAACACCTCTCCTCCTCCGCAAGAGCTTGGCGAAGCCCTGCCGGAGTACTGCCGCTCCATCACCACCACGCCGTCGTGCTGCTGTTGGAGTCCCTCTTCCTCAACCTCTCCCTCCTCCTTGCTGGATCAAGGCACGGGAGACATCACCGGGCTGCACGTGTGTTGAACGCGGATGTGCCGTTGTTCGGTGCTAAGATCGGAATCCACCGTGATCTGAATCGCTTCGAGTATGACTCCCTCATCTGCGTTCTTGTAACGCTTCTGTGTCGTGGTCTTCAAGGGTATGAAGATGCACTCTCCTCTCTCTCGTTTATGGTTACTCCACAGATTGTTCTTGGTGATGCATAGAATTTTTTTTATTTTTTGCAACGATCTCCAATAGTGGTATCAGAGCTAGGTCTATGCGTAGTTTCTATGCATGAATAGAACACAATTTTGTTGTGGGCGTAGATTTTGTCAATTTACTTGCCACTACTAGTCTTATCTTGTTTCGTCGGCATCATGGGATGAAGCGGCCTAGACTGACCTTACACATACACTTACGTCAGACAGGTTCCACCGACTGACATGCACTAGTTGCATAAGGTGGCTAGCGGGTGTCTGTCTCTCCCACCTTAGTCGGATCGGATTCTATGAAAAGGGTCCTTATGAAGGGTAAATAGAAATTGGCATATCACATTGTGGTTTTGGCGTAGGTAAGAAACGTTCTTGCTAGAACCCTATAGCAGGCACTTAAAAACATGCAACAACAATTAGGGGACGTCTAACTTGTTTTTGCAGCATATGCCTTGTGATGTGATATGGCCAAAAAGGATGTGATGAATGAAATATATGTGATGTATGAGATTGATCATGTTCTTGTAATAGGAATCACGACTTGCATGTCGATGAGTATGACAACCGGTAGGAGCCATAGGAGTTGTCTTTATTTATTGTATGACCTGCGAGTCACTGAATAACGCCATGCAATTACTTTACTTCTTTGCTAAAGCGTTAGCCATAGTAGTAGAAGTAATAGTTGGCGAGACAACATCATGGAGACATGATGATGGAGATCATGATGATGGAGATCATGGTGTCATGCTGGTGGCGATGATGATCATGGCGCCTCAAAGATGGAGATCAAAGGAGCAAAATGATATTGGCCATATCATGTCACTATTTGATTGCATGTGATGTTTATCATGTTTTTGCATCTTATTTGCTTAGAACGATAGTAGTAAATAAGACGAACCCTCATAATAATTTCAAGAAAGTGTTTCCCCTAACTGTGCGCCGTTGCAAAAGTTCGTTGTTTCAAAGCACCACGTGATGATCGGGTGTGATAGTGTTAGAGTACGTAATGGGCCTAATGGGCCCGTTACTCTTAGGGTTAATTAGAGATAAGGGTCGCTTGCTTAGGGGTCAAGTAAGCCTTGCTTGGGACTCAAGTAAACCTCTCTATATAAAGAGAGGAGATGTATCAATCTAATAAAGCAAGCATTAAGAAGGAAATCCCTTCCCTCTTGCCCGGCCGTGGGCAAAAAGACCCCCGGCCGGCCCAGTCGCGCCCTCTTTCTAGTAGCGCTATAACAATTTGGTATCAGCTAGCTTCTGTTCGATCATGTCTTCACTGCCGCCCAGCCCGTCTCTCCCCCAGCCGGTCACCTCGTCGCTTCCGGCGACCACCACAATCGTCGCCGCGCTCCTGGCCGCCCCGGGATCCTCCGTCGCGCCCTCCCCCGCCGTCCTCACCCCGGAGGAGGTGTCCGGAGTGCTACAGGAACTAACCCAGGCAGTCCAGGAGATCCACCTATTCTTGGCTGGGTCCTACGGGCCGCACCCGGCTACGCCACCCATCGTCGCCCCCGCGCCGCCGTGGTTGCCGTGGCAGCCGCCGTACCAGGCGGCCTCCATCGCGCTCGCCGGTCCACTGCAGCTGCCATCCATCGCCACCACCACCCAGCCCTGGCTGCAGTGGCAGCCGCCGCTCCTGGCAGCCTCCGCTGCGCCTCGCGCTCCGTTCCAGCAGCCGCAGCTGTGGCAGCCGCCGCACTAGGTGGCCTCCGCCGTGCTTGCCGGGCCGCTGCAGTTGCCATACACCGCCACCACCACCCCGCCCTGGCTGTAGTGGCAGCCGCCGCTCCTGGCGGCCTCCACCACGCCCAGCGCTTCGCCGCAGCAGCCGCTGCCACTGCCCGGCGCGACAACGCAGCAGCGGCTGCAGCTACAGAAGCTACCGCCGGTCAGCTCCGCTACCCAGTATGGGATGCCCTACGACGGGACTATGACGACCTCATTTCCATCAGCGCCGCCGCCGTCCCAGGGCGTCCACATCCAGCAGATCAAGTCCCCTCCATCGCCGTCACCGCTTCCGTCTTGGATCGCTACCCGCCACGTGTCGGCGGCGGTGAGGCTGCAGGCTGCTGCGCGTGGCCTCCTAGCACGTTGGTGTGTGCGGGAGATGCGTGGTCTGCAGCTGCGCGTGGTTTCCCCCACGGGCGATGGGCATGCTGTTTTCCCCGTGTGCAGTGACCTCAAAGTCAGCGACATCGGCGGTTGGGGGGGCGCAACCCTCCTCGTCATTCTCCATCGCAATCCCTCCACTCTTTCCTGTGCGGTGCAGACCAACAGCCATTCGGCAGGGAGAAGGCATGGTGTCATCGACAGCAGCGCACCGCGTAGCACCACTGCATTCCGCCACCGGCCGCCACGAGGGCGCCTCTGCTGGGCACTCTTGCGTCCACTTCCAGGGGGTCATACACATGCACTCCTTTTGTCCAGGTGGCGTCCATGGGATCTAGGTGGCTGAACACGTGCACGTCCGACGTGCGGATGGTGTCCACTTTTTGTTAAGGGGTCCAAAATAAAGCGTCCCAGTCCATTTCAGGTTGAGAATAATAAAACAAGCCGAGAAGTAAAAGTCTTGTTTTTAGGTGTTAGGTTTGTGTTGCATCGAGTCATGGTTATAAGTTGGTTAGGCTGCAGCTCGAGGACAAGCTGCATGTCCAGGTGGGGTGTAGTGTTAGAGTACGTAATGGGCCTAATGGGCCGGTTATTCTTAGGGTTAATTAGAGATAAGGGTTGCTTGCTTAGGGGTCAAGTAAGCCTTGCTTGGGAGTCAAGTAAACCTCTCTATATAAAGAGAGGAGATGTATCAATCTAATAAAGCAAGAATTAAGGAGGAAATCCCTTCCCTCTTGCCTGGCCATGGGCAAAAAGGCCCCCGGCCGGCCCTCTCGCGCCCTCTTTCTAGCAGCGCCATAATAGATAGATTCTAACGTTCACATACAATGGGTGTAAGCCAGATTTACACATGCAAAAAACTTAGGTTGACTTGACGAGACTAACATGTACAGACATGGCCTCGGGACACAAGAGACCAAAAGGTCGAACATGAGTCGTATAGAAGATACGATCAACATGGAGATGTTCATCGATGATGACTAGTATGTCTCATGTGATGGTCAGACACGGCCTAGTTGACTCGGATCATGTATCACTTAGATGACTAGAGGGATGTCTATGTGAGTGGGAGTTCATTAAATAATTTGATTAGATGAACTTAATTATCATGAACTTAGTCTAAAAACTTCTGCAAAATGTCTTGTAGATCAAATGGCCCACGCTCATGTCAACCTCAACTTCAACGCATTCCTAGAGAAAACCAAGCTTAAAGACGATGGTAGCAACTATACGGACTGGGTCCAGAACCTGAGGATCATCCTCATAGCTGCCAAGAAAGCATATGTCCTAGAAGCACGGCTAGGTGAAGCACCCGTCCCAGCGAACGAAGATGTTATGAACGTTTGGCAGTCGCGTGTTGATGATTACTCCCTCGTTCAGTGCGGCATGCTTTACAGCTTAGAACCAGGGCTCCAAAAGCGTTTCGAGCAGCACGGAGCATATGACATGTTCCAAGAGCTGAAAATGGTTTTCCAAGCTCATGCTCGGGTCGAGAGATATGAAATCTCCGACAAGTTCTACAGTTGTAAGATGGAGGAGAATAGTTATGTCAGCGAGCACATACTCAAAATGTCTGGGTTGCACAACCGCTTGTCCCAGCTGGACATTAACCTCCCGGATGAGGCGGTCATTGACAGAATCCTTCAGTCGCCCCCACCTAGCTACAAGAGCTTTTTGATGAACTACAATATGCAGGGGATGGTGAAAACCATTCCTAAGGTATTTTCAATGCTGAAATCAGCGGAGGTAGAAATCAAAAAGGAACATCAAGTGTTGATGGTCAATAAAACCACTAGTTTGAAGAAAGGCAAGGGTAAGAAGAACTTCAAGAAGGACGACACGGGAGTTGCCGCACCCGGTAAGCCAATTGCCGGGAAGAAGCCAAAGCACGGACCCAAACCTGAGACTGAGTGCTTCTATTGCAAAGGGAACGGTCACTGGAAGCGGAACTACCCCAAGTACTTGGCGGATAAGAAGGCCGGCAACACCAAAAGTATATGTGATATACATGTTATTGATGTGTACCTTACCAGTACTCGTAGTAGCTCCTGGGTATTTGATACCGGTGCGGTTGCTCATATTTGTAACTCAAAACAGGAGCTGCGGAATAAGCGGAGACTGGCGAAGGACGAGGTGACAATGCGTGTCGGGAATGGTTCCAAGGTCGATCTGATCGCCGTTGGCACGCTACCTCTACATTTACCTACGGGATTAGTTTTAAACCTCATTAGTTGTTATTTAGTGCCAGCTTTGAGCATGAACATTGTATCTGGATCTTGATTAATACGAGATGGCTACTCACTTAAATCCGAGAATAATGGTTATTCTATGTATATGAGAGATATGTTTTATGGTCATGCCCCGCTGGACAATGGTTTATTCTTAACGAATCTCGAACGTGATGTTACACATATTCATAGTGTGAATACCAAAAGATGTAAGATTGATAATGATAGTCCCACATATATGTGGCACTGCTGCCTTGGTCACATTGGTGTCAAACGCATGAAGAAGCTCCATGCAGATGGACTTTTGGAGTCTCTTGATTTCGAATCATTTGACACATGCGAACCATGCCTCATGGGTACAATGACCAAGACTCCGTTCTCCAATGGAGCGAGCAACCAACTCATTGGAAATTATACATACTGATGTGTGCGGTCCAATGAGCGGTGAGGCTCGCGGTGGCTATCGTTATGTTCTCATCCTCACCGATGACTTAGGTAGATATGGGTATGTCTACTTAATGAAATACAAGTCTGAGAGCTTTGAAAAGTTCAAGGAATTTCAGAATGAGGTAGAGAATCAACATGACAGAAAAATAAAGTTCTTATGATTAGATCATGGGGGAGAATATTTAAGTCACGAGTTTGGTACGCACTTAAGGAAATGTGGAATTGTTTCACAACTCACGCCGCCTGGAACACCTCAGCGTAACGGTGTGTCCGAACGTCGTAATCGCACTCTATTAGATATGGAGCTGTCTATGATGTCTCTTACCGATTTACCGCTATCATTTTGGGGATACGCTTTAGAGACAGCTACATTCACTTTAAATATGGCACCGTCTAAATCCGTTGAGACGACACCATATGAATTATGGTTTGGAAAGAAACCTAAGATGTCGTTTCTAAAAGTTTGGGGATGCGATGCTTATGTCAAGAAACTTCAAACTGAAAAGCTCGAACCCAAGTCAGAAGAATGCGTCTTCATAGGATACCCTAAGGAAACCATTGGGTATACCTTCTACCTCAGATCCGAAGGCAAGATTTTCGTTGCCAAGAATGGGTCCTTTTTGGAGAAAGAGTTTCTCTCGAAAGAAGTGAGCGGGAGGAAAGTGGAACTTGATGAAGTACTACCTCTTGAACCGGTAAGTAGCGCATCTCAGGAAGATGTTCCTGTGGTGCCTGCACCGACTAGAGAGGAAGTTAATGATGATGATCAAGGTACTTCGGATCAAGTTACCACAAGGACACGTTCCACACCAGAATGGTATGGCAACCCTATCCTGGAAATCATGTTGTTAGACAACGGTGAACCTTCTAACTATGAAGAAGCGATGGCGGGCCCAGATTCCAACAAATGGCTTGAAGCCATGCAATCCGAGATAGGATCCATGTATGAAAACAAAGTATGGACTTTGACGGACTTGCCCGATGATCAGCGAGCGATAGAAAATAAATGGATCTTTAAGAAGAAGACGGACGCGGATGGTAATGTTACCATCTATAAAGCTTGACTTGTCGCTAAAGGTTATCGGCAAGTTGAAGGGGTTGACTACGATGAGACTTTCTCTCCCGTAGCAAAGTTGAAGTCCATCCGAATCATGTTAGCAATTGCCGCGTACTATGATTATGAGATATGGCAAATGGACATCAAAACGGCATTACTTAATGGCTATCTTAAGGAAGAGTTGTATATGATGCAGCCGGAAGGTTTTGTCGATCCTAAGAATGCTAACAAGGTATGCAAGCTCCAGCGATCCATTTATGGGCTGGTGCAAGCATCTCGGAGTTGGAACATTCGCTTTGATGAAATGATCAAAGCGTTTGGGTTTATGCAGACTTATGGAGAAGCCTGCATTTTCAAGAAAGTGAGTGAGAGCTCTGTAGCATTTCTCATATTATATGTGGATGACATACTTTTGATGGGAAATGATATAGAACTTTTGGAAAGCATAAAGGCCTACTTGAATAATTGTTTTTCAATGAAGGATCTTGGAGAAGCTGCTTATATATTAGGCATCAAGATCTATAGAGATTGATCGAGACGCCTCATAGATCTTTCACAAATCATATACCTTGATAAGATATTGAAGAAGTTCAATATGGACCAGTCCAAGACGGGGGTCTTGCCTGTGTTGCAAGGTGTGAAACGGAGCTCGGCACAATCCCCGACCACGGCAGAAGATAGAGAAAAGATGAGTGTCATCCCCTATGCCTCGGCCATAGGGTCTATTATGCATGCCATGCTGTGTACCAGACCTGATGTAAACCTTGTTGTAAGTTTGGTAGCTAGGCACCAAAGTAATCCCGGCATGGAACTGTAGACAGTGGTCAAGAATATCCTGAAGTACCTGAAAAGGACTAAGGATATGTTTCTCGTTTATGGAGGTGACGAAGAGCTCGTCGTAAAGGGTTACGTCGATGCTAGCTTCGACACAGATGTGGATGACTCCAAGTCACAAACCGGATACGTGTATATTTTGAATGGTGGGGTAGTAAGCTGGTTTAGCAGCAAGCAGGGCGTCGTGGTGGGATCTACAAGTGAAGCGGAGTACACGGCAGCCTCGGAGGCAGCACATGAATCAATCTGGATGAAGGAGTTCATCACCGACCTAGGAGTTATTCCCAATGCGTCGGGGCCGATCACTCTCTTCTGTGACAACACTAGAGCTATTGCCCTTGCGAAGGAGCCCAGGTTTCACAAGAAGACCAGGCACATCAAGCGTCGCTTCAACTCCCATGAAGATGTTCAAGATGGAGACATAGATATTTCCAAAGTGCACAGGGATCTGAATGTCGCAGATCCGTTGACTAAACCTCTTCCGCGAGCAAAACATGATCAACACCAGAACTCTATGGGTGTTCGATTCATCACAGTGTAACTAGATTATTAACTCTAGTGCAAGTGGGAGACTGTTGAAAATATGCCCTATAGGCAATAATAAAATGATGATTATTATATTTCCTTGTTCATGATGATTGTCTATTATTCATGCTATAATTGTATTAATCGGAAACCGTGATACATGTGTGAATACATAGACCACAATATGTCCCTAGTGGGCCTCTAGTTGACTAGCTCGTTGATCAACAGATGGTCATGGTGTTCTGACTATGGACATTGGATGTCATTGATAACGGGATCACATCATAGGAGAATGATGTGATGGACAAGACCCAATCCTAAGCATACCACAAGATCGTGTAGTTCGTTTGCTAAAGCTTTTCTAATGTCAAGTATCAGTTCCTTAGACCATGAGATTGTGTAACTCCTAGATACCGTAGGAGTGCTTTGGGTGTACCAAACGTCACAACGTAACTGGGTGACTATAAAGGTGCACTACAGGTATCTCCGAAAGTGTATGTTGGGTTGGCACGAATCGAAACTTGAATTTGTCACTCCGTATGACGGAGAGGTATCTCTAGGCCCACTAGGTAATGCATCATCATAATGATCTCAATGTGACTAAGTGGTTAGTCATGGGATCATGCATTATGTGAAGAGTAAAGTGACTTGCCGGTAACGAGATTGAATGAGGTATTGGGATACCGACGATCGAATCTCGGGCAAGTAACGTACCATTTGACAAAGGGAATTTCATACGGGATTACTTGAATCCTCAACATCGTGGTTCATCCGATGAGATCATTGTGGAACATGTCGGAGCCAACATGGGTATCCAGATCCCGCTGGTGGTTATTGACCGGAGGGCTGTCTCAGTCATGTCTACGAGATTGCCGAACCCGTAGGGTCTACACACTTAAGGTTCGAAGACGCTAGGGTTATTAGGAAGAGTTGTATGTGATTACTAATGTTGTTCGGAGTCCTGAATGAGATCTCGGACGTCCCGAAGAGTTCTGGAATGGTCCGGAGGTAAAGATTTATATATGGGAAGTTGTCATACGGTCACCGGAAAAGCTCGGGGGCATATCGGTATTGTATCGGGGCCAGCGGAAGGGTTCCGGGGGTCCACCGGGAGGGGCCACCTCTCTCGGAGGTCCTCGTGGTCTATAGAGGGAAGGGAACCAACCCTTAGAGGGCTGGGAGCGACCCCCTCCTTGGGCCCATGCGCCTAGGGTTGGGGGGAAAACCCTAAAGGGGGCGCCGCCCCTTGCTTGGGGGGCAAGCCCCTCCCCCTTGGCCGCCCCCCCTCTAGATCTCTTCTAGAGGGGGCCGGCCCCCTTCCCCCTCCTCCTATAAATAGAGGGGCGAGGGGAGGGCTTCAGACACACATCCAAGGCGCAGCCCCTCCCCTCCCCAACACCTCTCCTCCTCCGCAAGAGCTTGCCGAAGCCCTGCGAGAGTACTGCCGCTCCATCACCGCCACGCTGTTGTGCTGCTATTGGAGTCCCTCTTCCTCAACCTCTCCCTCCTCCTTGCTGGATCAATGCGCGGGAGACGTCACCGGGCTGCACGTGTGTTGAACGCGGATGTGCCATTGTTCGACGCTAAGATCGGAATGCACCGCGATCTGAATCGCTTTGAGTACGACTCCCTCATCCGCGATCTTGTAACGCTTCTGTCTCGCGGTCTTCAAGGGTATGAAGATGCACTCTCCTCTCTCTCGTTGCTAGTTACTCCATAGATTGTTCTTGGTGATGCGTAGAATTTTTTATTTTCTGCAACGATCTCCAACATGAAGTGCATCCAGTTTTTGCCGTAACCCTCTGTACTTTCTTGCACATGCTATTTGGGTGAAATGATGATACCATGCCAACTTTCAACCTTTTCGGAGTTCATTTCAAATGCTTTTCAATTTCATGGTCTTATAGCTCAAAATAGTCAGTAAATGCATGAAAAATAACAAATGAAGTGAGAAAGGGTTGTAAATTGATGATGTGGCTTCGAATGGTGCATTTTGAACACAGAAAAACTATGGAGTTCAAATAAGTTCAAAAAAATGAAATCCCTTTGTAACAGACGAGTTTCCGTATGAAACCCTGATACTTCGAAAGAGAATGTCCGTTTTGTAAACGAAGTGCATCTAGTTTTTGCCTTACCCCTCTGTACTTTCTTGCACATGCTATGTGGGTGAAATGATGATACCATGCCAACTTTCAGCCTTTTCAGAGTTCATTTCAAATGCTTTTCAACTTCATGGTCTTATAGCTCAAAATAATCAGTAAATACATGAAAATAACAAATGAAGTTAGAAAGGGTTGTAAATTGATGATGTGGCTTTGAATGGTGCAATTTGAACACAGAAAAACTATGAAGTTCAAATAAGTTCAAAAAATGAAATCCCTTTGTAACAGACGAGTTTCCGTATGAAACTGTGATACTTCGAAAGATATTGTCCTTGTTGTACATGAAGTGCATCCAGTTTTTTCCGTAACCCTCTCTACTTTCTCGCACATGCTATGTGGGTGAAATGATGAAACCATGCCAACTTGGAACCGTTTCAGAGTTCATTTCAAATCCTTTTCAATTTCATGGCCTTATAGCTCAAAATAATCAGTAAATGCATGAAAAATAACAAATGAAGTCAGAAAGGGTTGTAAATTGATGATGTGGCTTTGAATGGTGCATTTTGAACATAGAAAACTATGGAGTTCAAATAAGTTCAAAAAAATTAAATCCATTTGTAACATACGAGTTTCCATATGAAACCTTGATACTTCGAAATAGATTGTCCGTTTTGTACATAAAGTGCATCCAGTTTTTGCCGTAACCCTCTGTACTTTCTTGCACATGCTATGTGGGTGAAATGATGATACCATGCCAACTTTCAACCTTTTTAGAGTTCATTTCAAATGCTTTTCAATTTCATGGTCTTATAGCTAAGAATAATCAGTAAATGCATGAAAATAACAAATGAAGTCAGAAAGGGTTGTAAATTGATGATGTGGCTTTGAATGGTGCAATTTGAACACAGAAAAACTATGGAGTTCAATAAGTTCAAAAAATGAAATCCCTTTGTAATAGACGAGTTTCGGTATGAAACCCTGATACTTCGAAAGAGATTGTCCGTTTTATACACAACGTGCATCCAGCTTTTTCTGTAACCCGCTCTAGTTTCACTACAAAAAAAGACAGATCCGTGACATTTTGGGCTGAACGAAACTTTTTTCTGTCATACATATGACACTTCTATGACGATAATTGTGACAAAACACGGTATCATCATACATGTGGTGGGCTCCTACTTCTATGACAAAAAATTATGACAGAAAATGGGCTTTTCATCCTAGGTGGACCGGAGACGCAGCTGCATGACATTCTTTGGGCCATCCATGACGGAAAAACCGTGGTAGAAGCGGGAGCGAGGAAAATTTCGGGGAGTTCCCAGTTACGGTGGGTGGTCGAGGGCCGAGCGATGCGCGTTTCTCTCGTACACGTACGGGCGTGTGTGCGAGGCGTTGGGCTCTAACTGAACCCGAGCGAGGCGTCGCCTAACAGAACCCGAGCGATCGAGCGATTCCTTTGCTACTGCTGCTAATTGAAGCCGGTCGATGCTGCCTCTGGATGAACAGTGAGCATTGTAGTGGGGTTTGGATGAACAGTGAGTGTAGCGGGGGGGCGGGGTGGATGAACAGTGAGCGGTGGGAGTGGATGAACAGGACGCGTGGCGTTGCCTCTGGATGAACAGGACCCCGATCGATTGAGCCGGTTGGGGGTGGAAGAACTGGACCCCGTGGAGGGCTGGATGAAGAGGACGACCCCGTGGACTGCTGGATGAACAGTAGACGGTGGAGGGGTGGATGAACAGTAGCCCGTGTAGGGGTGGTTGAATAGGAGCCCGTGGAGAGGGCTGGTTGAACATTAGCCGGTGGAGTAGCGCGCGGTGGAGGCTGGATGAACAGGAGCCCGTGGATGAACAGTCGCAGGTGGAGGCTGGAGGAGGTCGACAGTGGATGAACAGTACCCCGTGGAGGCTGGAGGAGGTCGACGGTGGAGATGAATAGTATCCCGTGGAGTCCCGTTTTGCGGTACGCCACACCCCCC
Organism: Triticum dicoccoides; assembly: GCF_002162155.2. Taxonomy (NCBI): domain Eukaryota; kingdom Viridiplantae; phylum Streptophyta; class Magnoliopsida; order Poales; family Poaceae; genus Triticum; species Triticum dicoccoides. The sequence goes on along the minus strand of NC_041391.1, from coordinate 120,067,566 downwards.
CGATGAATAGGACCCCTGTTTCAACCGTAGCGCTCCAACACAAGTCCGTTTCGTCCGTTTTGCGGTATGCCACACCCATAACGATCAACAGGACCCCTGTTTCGACCGTAGGAGATCCGTTTCCTCAATTTTGCGGTACGCCAGACCCCTCCCGATGAACATGATCCGGTTTCAAACATGGCCGGTCGAACACAATGCCATTTCCTATTGGAAATATGCCCTAGAGGCAATAATAAAATGGTTATTATTATATTTCCTTGTTCATGATAATTGTCTATTGTTCATGCTATAATTGTGTTATCCGGAAATCGTAATACATGTGTGAATACATAGACCACAACATGTCCATAGTGAGCCTCTAGTTGACTAGCTTGTTGATCAACAGATAGTCATGGTTTCCTGACTATGGCCATTGGATGTCATTGATAACGGGATCACATCATTAGGAGAATGATGTGATGGACAAGACCCAATCCTAAGCATAGCACAAGATCGTGTAGTTCGTTTGCTAGAGCTTTTCCAATGTCAAGTATCATTTCCTTAGACCATGAGATCGTGTAACTCCCAGATGCCGTCAGAGTGCTTTGGGTGTACCAAACGTCACAACGTAACTGGGTGACTATAAAGGTATACTACACGATCCCCGAAAGTATCTGTTGGGTTGACACTGATCGAGACTGCGATTTGTCACTCCGTATGACGGAGAGGTATCTCTGGGCCCACTTGGTAATGCATCATCATAATGAGCTCACTGTGACAAGTGTTTGGTCACGGGATCATGCATTACGGTACGAGTAAAGTGACTTGCCGGTAACGAGATTGAACGAGGTATTGGGATACCGACGATCGAATCTCGGGCAAGTAATGTACCGATTGACAAAGGGAATTGTATACGGGATTACCTGAATCCTCGACATCATGGTTCATTCGATGTTATCATCGTGGAACATGTGGGAGCCAACATGGGTATCCAGATCCCGCTGTTGGTTATTGGCCGGAGAGCTGTCTCGGTCATGTCTGCATGATTCCCGAACCCGTAGGGTCTATACACTTAAGGTACGGTGACGCTAGGGTTGTAGGATATTAGTATGCGGTAACCCAAAAGTTGTTTGGAGTCCCAGATGAGATCCCGGATGTCACTAGGAGTTCCGGAATGGTCCGGAGGTGAAGATTTGTATATAGGAACTCTAGTTTCGGCCACCGGGAACGTTTTGGGGGTCACCGGTATTGTACCGGTACCACCGGAAGGGTCCCGGGGGTCCATCGGGTGGGGCCACCTATCGCGGATGGCCACATGGGCTGAAGTGGGAAGGAAACCAGCCCGTGGTGGGCTGGTGCGCCCCCCTTGGGCCTCCTATGATACGTCCGTTTTGCATCATGCTTTTATGTCAATATTTATTGCATTATGGGCTGTTATTTCACGTTATGTCACAATACTTATGGCTATTCTCTCTTATTTTACAAGGTTTACATGAAGAGGGAGAATGCCGACAGTTGGAATTCTGGGCTGGAAAAGGAGCAAATATTGTGGACCTATTCTACGCAACTCCAAAAGTCCTTAAACTCCATGGAATATCTTAAAATAAATAAAGAAAAATCGTCGCAGAAGATGAAGGCCAGGGGGCCCACACCATGCTCATGAGGGTAGGGGGCACGGCCCCTACTTCGTGGGACCCCTGTTGGCTCTCCGATGCCCATCTTCTCCTATACGAAGTCTTTCGATGAGAAAAAAACAAGAAGCAACCTTTCGGGACGAGACTCCGCCACCACGAGGCGGAACCTTGGCAGAACCAATCTAGGGCTCCAGCAGAGCTATTCTGCCGGGGACACCTCCCTCCGGGAGGCGGCAATCATCACCAATTATCCTCTCATTGGGAGAGGGCAATCTCCAACAACATCTTCACCAGCACCATCTCATCTCCAAACCCTAGTTCATCTCTTGTCTCCAAGTCCTGGATTGGTGCTAGTAGGTTGCTAGTAGTGTTGATTACTCCTTGTAGTTGATGCTAGTTGGTTTATTTGGTGGAAGATCATATGTTCAGATCCTTTATGCATATTATTACCCCTCTGATTATGAACATGAATATGCTTTGTGAGTAGTTACATTCGTTCCTGAGGACAAGGGAGAAGTCTTGCTATTAGTAGTCATGTGAATTTGGTATTCGTTCGATATTTTGATAAGATGTATGTTGTCTAGCCTCTAGTGGTGTTATGTGAACGTAGACTACATAACACTTCACCATTATTTGGGCCTATAGGAAGGCATTGGGAAGTAATAAGTAGATGACGGGTTGCTAGAGTGATAGAAGTTTAAACCCTAGTTTATGCGTTGCTTCGTAAGGGCCTGATTTTGATCCATATGTTTCATGCTATGGTTAGGTTTACCTTAATACTTTTGTTGTAGTTGCGGATGTTTGCAATAGAGGTTTATCATAAGTGGGATTCTTATTCGAGTAAGAACAGCACCCAAGCACCAGTTCACCCACATATCAAATCATCAAAGTACCGAACGCGAATCATATGAGCGTGATGAAAACTAGCTTGACGATATTCCCATGTGTCCTCGGCAGTGCTTTTCCTATTATAAGAGTTTGTCCAGGCTTGTCCTTTGCTATAAAAAGGATTGGGCCACCTTGCTGCACTTTATTTACTTTAGTTACTTGTTGCTCGTTACGATTTATCTTATCACAAAACTATCTGTTACCACTTATTTCAGTACTTGCAGAGAATACCTTGCTGAAAACCGATTATCATTTCCTTCTGCTACTCATTGGGTTCGACACTCTAACTTATCGAAAGGACTACGATAGATCCCCTATACTTGTGGGTCATCAAGACTCTTTTCTTGCGCCGTTGCCGGGGAGTGTAGCGCCTTTGGTAGGTGGAATTTGGTAGGAAAATTTATATAGTGTGCTGAAATTTTCTGTCACTTGTTACTATGGAAAGTAATTCTCTGAGGGGCTTGTTCGGGGTATCTTCACCTCGTCCAGTAGAGAAAAGAGTTGCTCCTCAACCTACTGAACCTATTGAAAATGAAACTCCTTTTGAAATTCCTTCGGGTATGATGGAAAAACTGCTAGCTAACACTTTTACAGGAGATGGAACAAAACATCCTGATGAACATCTACTCTATGCGGATGAAGTTTCTGGACTATTTAAGCTTGTAGGTATACCCGATGATGTTGTTAAGAAGAAGGCCTTCCCTTTATCTTTGAAGGGAGACGGATTGACATGGTATAGGCTATGTGATGATACGAGATCATGGAACTATAAAAGATTGAAACTGGAATTTCATCAAAAGTATTACCCTATGCATCTTGTTCACCGTGATCGTAATTATATATATAATTTCTGGCCTCGCGAAGGAGAAAGCATTGCTCAAGCTTGGGGGAGGCTTAAATCAATGTTATATTCATGCCCCAATCAAGAGCTTTCAAGAGAAATAATTGTTCAAAGTTTTTATGCACGACTTTCTAATGATAATCGCACCATGCTCGATACTTCTTGTGATGGCTCTTTTATGATGAAGACTATTGAATTCAGATGGAATTTATTGGATAGAATTAAACGTAACTCTGAAGATAGGGACCTCGACGAAGGTAAGGAGTCAGGTATGACCCCTAAGTTTGATTGTGTTAAATCTTTTATGGATACCGATATTTTTCGTAAGTTTAGCACTAAATATGGACTTGACTCTAAGATAGTAGGTTCTCTCTGTGAATCTTTTGCTACCCATGTTGATCTACCCAAGGAGAAGTGGTTTAAATATCATCCTCCCAAAGAAGTAAAAGTAGCTGCACCTATTAAAGTTGAAGAAAAGACTGTCACTTATAATGATCCTATTGTTCCTACTTCTTATGTTGAGAAACCACCTTTCCCCTATTAGAATGAAGGATCATGCTAAATCTTCAACTGTTGTTCGTAAAAGCAATATTAGAACTTATACACCTCCTGAGCAAGTTAAAGTAGAACCTAATATTGCTATTGTTAAAGATCTCTTATCTGATAATATTGATGGGCATGTTATTCAATTCTATGGTGAAACTGCTAGAATTGCTAAACCTTGTGCTAGAGATAAACATAGACCTGTGGTAGGCATGCCTATTATTTCTGTTAAAATAGGAGATCATTGTTATCATGGCTTATGTGATATGGGTGCTAGTGCTAGTGTAATACCCATTGACTTATACAAAGAAATTATGCATGATATTGCACCCGCTGAGTTAGAAGATATTGATGTTACAATTAAACTTGCCAATAGAGATACTATATCTGCAATGGGAATTGTTAGAGATGTTGAAGTCTTGTGTGGAAAGACCAAATACCCCGCTGATTTTCTTGTTCTTGGTTCTCCACAAGATAGCTTTTGTCCCATTATATTTGGTAGACCCTTCTTGAGTACTGTTAATGCTAAGATAGACTGTGAAAAGAATGTTTTTATTATTGGCTTGGATGGTATGGTTCATGAGTTTAATTTCTCTAAATTTAGTAAACAACATCGTGAGGAAGAATCGCCTAGTAAGGATGAAATTATTAGTCTTGCTTCTATTGATGTACCTCCTAGTGACCCTTTAGGACAAAATTTGCTAGACCATGAAAATGATATGTTCATGAATGAAAGAAGGGAAATAGATGAAGTATTCTTTAAACAGGAACCTATTCTGCAACACAATTTGCCTGTTGAAATCCTAGGGGATCCTCCTCCACCCAAGGGTGATCCCGTGTTTGAGCTTAAACCATTGCCTGATAATCTTAAATATGCTTATCTTGATGAAAAGAAAATATATACTGTTATTATTAGTGCTAACCTTTCAGAGCATGAAGAAGAAATGTTATTTAAAACTCTGAAGAAGCACCGTGCCGCTATTGGATACACTCTTGTTGATCTTAAGGACATTAGTCCCACGCTATGTCAACATAAAATAAATTTGGAAGCGGATGCCAAACCAATTCGTGATCCTCAACGACGTCTGAATCCTAAAATGAAAGAAGTTGTAAGAAAAGAAATACTTAAACTTCTGGAGGCAGGTATAATTTATCCCGTTGCTGATAGTCAGTGGGTAAGTCATGTCCATTGTGTTCCTAAGAAGGGAGGTATTACTGTTGTCCCTAATGATAAAGATTAATTGACCCCGCAAAGAATTATCACAAGCTATAGGATGGTAATCGATTTCCACAAATTAAATAAAGCTACTAAGAAAGATCATTACCCCTTACCTTTTATTGATCAAATTCTAGAAAGATTATGCAAACATACACATTATTGCTTTCTAGATGGCTATTCTGGTTTCTCTCAAATACCTGTGTCGGCTAAAGATCAATCAAAGTCTAATTTTACATGCCCTTTTGGTACTTTTGCTTATAGACGTATGCCTTTTGGTTTACGTAATGCACCTGCTACCTTTCAAAGATGCATGATGGCTATATTCTCCGACTTTTGTGAAAAAATTTGTGAGGTTTTCATGGACGATTTTTCCATCTATGGTTCCTCTTTTGATGATTGCTTGAGCAATCTTGATCAAGTTTTGCAGAGATGTGAAGAAACTAATCTTGTCTTGAATTGGGAAAAGTGCCACTTTATGGTTAATGAAGGTATTGTCTTGGGGCACAAAGTTTCTGAAAGAGGTATTGAAGTTGATAAAGCCAAAGTTGATGCTATTGAAAAGACACCATGTCCCAAGGACAACAAAGGTATAAGAAGTTTCCTTGGTCAAGCTGGATTTTATAGGAGGTTCATTAAGGAATTCTCAAAAATTTATCGGCCTCTAACTAATTTATTACAAAAAGATATAACATTTGTCTTTGATGATGATTGTGTAGAAGCATTTGAAATATTTAAGAAAGCATTAGTCTCTGCACCTGTTGTTCAGCCACCTGATTGGAATTTACCCTTTGAAATTATGTGTGATGCTAGTGATTATGCTGTAGGTGCCGTCTAGGGCAAAGAGTTGATAAGAAATTAAATGTTATTCATTATGCTAGTAAGACTCTAGACAATGCTCAAAGAAATTATGCTACTACCGAAAAGGAACTTTTAGCAGTTGTATTCGCTTGTGATAAATTCAGACCCTATATTCTAGACTCTAAAGTAATTATTCACACTGATCATGCTGCTATTGAATATCTTATGGAAAAGAAAGATGCAAAACCTAGACTTATTAGATGGGTTCTCTTGCTGCAAGAATTTGATTTGCATATTGTTGATAGAAAAGGAGCTGAGAACCCCGTTGCAGATAACTTATCTAGGTTAGAGACTGTTCTTGATGACCCACTACCTATTGATGATAGCTTCCCTGATGAGCAATTAAATGTCATAAGCACTTCTCGTAGCACTCCATGGTATGCTGATTATGCTAATTATATTGTCGCTAAATTTATACCACCTAGCTTCACATACCAACAAAAGAAAAAGTTTTTCTATGATTTGCGACATTACTTTTGGGATGACCCACATCTTTATAAAGAAGGAGTAGATGGTGTTATTAGACGTTGTGTACCTGAGCATGAACAGGAACAGATCCTACGCAAGTGTCACTCTGAAGCTTATGGAGGACACCACGCTGGAGATAGAACTGCACATAAGGTATTGCAATCTGGATTTTATTGGCCTACTCTCTTCAAGGATGCCCGTAAGTTTGTCTTGTCTTGCGATGAATGTCAAAGAATTGGTAATATTAGTAGACGTCAAGAAATGCCTATGAATTATTCACTTGTTATTGAACCATTTCATGTTTGGGGCTTTGATTATATGGGACCTTTTCCTGCCTCTAATGGATATACACATATTTTACTTGCTGTTGATTATGTTACTAAGTGGGTAGAAGCTATTCCAACTAGTAGTGCTGATCATAACACTTCTATTAAAATGCTTAAGGATGTTATTTTTCTGAGGTTCGGAGTCCCTAGATATTTAATGACTGATGGTGGTTCACACTTTATTCATGGTGCTTTCCATAAAATGCTTGCTAAATATGACGTTAATCATAGAATTGCATCTCCCTATCACCCACAGTCTAGTGGTCAAGTAGAATTCAGCAATAGAGAGCTCAAATTGATTTTGCAAAAGAGTGTTAATAGGTCTAGAAAGAATTGGTCCAAGAAACTTGATGATGCATTATGGGCCTATAGAACTGCATATAAAAATCCTACGGGTATGTCTCCGTATAAAATGGTCTATGGAAAAGCATGTCACTTACCTCTCGAAGTAGAACATAAGGCATATTGGGCTATTAAAGAGCTCAACTATGATTTCAAACTTGCCGGTGAGAAGAGGTTATTTGATATTAGCTCACTTGATGAATGGAGAAACCAAGCTTATGAAAATGCCAAGTTGTTTAAAGAAAAAGTTAAAAGATGGCATGACAAAAGAATACAAAAGCGTGAGTTTAATGTAGGTGATTATGTATTGCTATACAACTCTCGTTTAAGATTTTTTACAGGAAAAATTCTCTCCAAATGTGAAGGTCCCTACATTATCGAGGAGGTCAATTGTTCCGGTGCCATAAAAATCAACAACTTTGAAGGCACAAACCCGAAAGTGGTAAACGGTCAAAGAATCAAACATTATATCTCAGGTAATCCCATAAATGTTGAAACCAATATTATTGAAACCGTAACCCTGGAGGAATACATAAGGGACACTTTCCAGACCGTTTTAGACCCCGAAAAGGAATAGGTATGTGGTACGGTAAGTAAACCGACTCCAAAACAATTTTTAAGGCAATATTTCTCCGTTTTGGAATATTTAGAAAAATAGAAAAATAAGTGGCAGTCCGGGAAGGACACAAGGCCTCCATGAGGGTGGAGGGCGCACCCTACCCCCTTGGGCGCACCCCCCCTACCTCGTGAGCACCTCGTGTGCCCTCCGGACTCCGTTTTCTTGCACGATACATATTTTGGTCGGTAAAAATTCATTATATATTCTCCCTAAGGTTTTGACTCTCGTATCACGAAAATCTCCCCTGTTCTTGTTTCGAGCTGTTTTTCTAACAGGTCTAGATCATCATGACAACCCCAAGTGCTTCCAAGGACAAGTTCTTCGAGAAGGTGATCAACCGCGATGTTGAGGGACCAAAGGGAACTGGAAGCGTGGAGTCGAGGCTCGAAGCAATGGGGCAACAAGTTTTCAAATGCCAGGGGATGGTGGAGCGTGGAATCAACGCTAGCCACAAGATGCTCGTGGAGTTCACCAATAACTACGAGCCGGATGCCAAGAACACCGAGGAGGCCATCTTCAAGCTACATAAGAAGATCGAGCACCTCCAAGCCCAAATTTATGATCTGCAAAATCAAAACTGTGAGTATGAATATAGATTCGAAAGGATGAGTTTGGCTGTAGATTTGAGGATTCGGGAGACTCGATCATCCTTCTATGATGGTGAGCCTATGCCATGGAAGGTGGACGGCAAGCCTGCATCATCGACAACACCTCCACCACCAACAACAAAGAAGGAGACATAATCCTATGGGTATGGGCACTCCCCTTGGCAACTGCCAAGCTTGGAGGAGGTGCCCTGGTATCGTATCACCATCACAACTCCTATCTTTACCGTTTTTCTTAGTTTGATCCTTTTAGTAGTATCTTGATTTAGTAGAATAAAGTCTTGGCATGATCTAGCTTTAAGTTTAGCTTTACGATCCCTCTCTGTAATCGAGTCCGTGAGCTATCTATATAATAAAGATTAGTGTTGAGTCAAGGGCTTGATTATTTTGCCAAGATCTTGGGTGGATAGAAAGAAGAAAAAGAATAAAAAGAAACAAATAGTTCATATTGATCTTATTGAGAGTAATGACTTCACATAGAAAAGAGTATGATGATTAAAAGTTGTTGGGAGTTGGCAAATATAGCTTTGGTCATCGTTGCAATTAATAGGAAGTAATAAGGAAAGAGAGGTTTCACATATAGATACATTATCATTGACATCTCTTATGATTCGGAGCACTCATTAAAATATGACATGCTAAAGAGTTGAGGTTGGACAAGGAAGACAACATAATGAGTTATGTTTTCTTACATCTGAGATAAAGTATGTTGTCATGGATCCTCTAACGTGTTGAGCTTGCCTTTCCCCCTCATGCTAGCCAAATTCGCAGCACCAAGTAGAAATACTACTTGTGCTTCCAAATACCCTTAAACCAGTTTTGCCATGAGAGTCCACCATATCTACCTATGGATTGAGTAAGATCCTTCAAGTAAGTTGTCATCGGTGCAAGCAATAAAAATTGCTCTCTAAATATGCATGACTTATTAGTGCAGAGAAAATAAGCTTTGTACGAACTTGTTGTGGAAGTAATAAAAGCGACGGACTGCATAATAAAGGTCCACATGCAAGGGGCTATATAAAGTGACGTTCTTTTGCATTAAGATTTTGTGCATCAACCCTAAACGCGCATGACAAACTCTGCTTCCCTCTGCAAGAGTCACGGTGATCTTCACCTTTCCTTTTTCATTTTATCCTTTGGCAAGCTCAGCATGTTGGAAAGAACATGATATATATATATCTAATTGGATGTAGGGGAGCATGAATTATTGTTGTTGACATTACCCTTGAGGTAAAAGGTTGTGGGGCAAAACTATAAGCCCCTATCTTTCTCTGTGTCCGATTAAAACTCCGTAACCATAAGTATTGCATGAGTGTTAGCAATTATGAAGGACTAAGTGATAGTTGAGTATGTGGACTTGGTTTTAAGCTCTGACATATACTCTTTCCGATGTTATGATAAATTGCAATTGCTTCAATGACTGAGACTATAATTTGTTGGTGCTCAATAGGGTTGCTGATTCATACTTTTGCATTGTGAAAATCATCACTTGAACATAAGTAATCATATGACTAAATATTTACATGTTGTTGTTATAAAAATAATCATGATGCCTTCATGTCCGTATTTTATTTTTATCGATGCCTCTAACTCCAAACATGAGGACATATTTATTGTTATCGGCTTTTCGCTTGAGGACAAGCGAGGTCTAAGCTTGGGGGAGTTGATACGTCCATTTTGCATCATGCTTTTATATCAATATTTATTGCATTATGGGCTGTTATTTCACGTTATGTCACGATACTTATGGCTATTCTCTCTTATTTTACAAGGTTTACATGAAGAGGGAGAATGCCGGCAGCTGGAATTCTTGGCTGGAAAAGGAGCAAATATTGGAGACCTATTCTGCGCAACTCCAAAAGTCCTGAAACTCCACAGAATATCTTAAAATAAATAAAGAAAAATCGTCGCCAAAGATGAAGGCCAGGTGGGCCCACACCCTGCTCATGAGGGTGGGGGGCGCGCCCCCCTACCTTGTGGGCCCCCTGGTGTCTCTTCGACGCCCATCTTCTCCTATATGAAGTCTTTCAATGAGAAAAAAACAAGAAGCAACCTTTCGGGACGAGACTCCGCCACCACGAGGCGGAACCTTGGCTAAACCAATCTAGGGCTCCGGCAGAGCTGTTCTGCCGGGGACACTTACCTCCGAGAGGGGGAAATCATCACCAACGTCATCACCAACGATCCTCTCATCGGGAGAGGGCAATCTCCATCAACATCTTCACCAGCACCATCTCATCTCCAAACGCTAGTTCATCTCTTGTATCCAATTCTTGTCTCCAAGTCCGGGATTGGTGCTCGCAGGTTGCTAGTAGTGTTGATTACTCCTTGTAGTTTATGCTAGTTGGTTTATTTGGTGGAAGATCATATGTTCAGATCCTTTATGCATATTATTAACCCTCTGATTAAGAACATGAATATGCTTTGTGAGTAGTTACGTCTGTTCCTGAGGACAAGGGAGAAGTCTTTCAATTAGTAGTCATGTGAATTTGGTATTCGTTCGATATTTTGATAAGATGTATGTTGTCTAGCCTCTAGTGGTGTTATGTGAACGTCGACTACATAACACTTCACCATTATTTCGGCCTAGAGGAAGGCATTGGGAAGTAATAAGTAGATGATGGGTTGCTAGAGTGACAGAAGCTTAAACCCTAGTTTATGCGTTGCTTCGTAAGGGGCTGATTTGGATCCATATGTTTCATGCTATGGTTAGGTTTACCTTAATACTTCTGTTGTAGTTGTGGATGCTTGCAATAGAGGTTAATCATAAGTGGGATGCTTGTTCGAGTAAGAACATCACCCAAGCACCAGTCCACCCATATATCAAATTATCAAAGTACCGAACGCGAATCATATGAGCGTGATGAAAACTAGCTTGACGATATTCCCAGGTGTCCTCGGGAGCGCTTTTCTTATTATAAGAGTTTGTCCAGGCTTGTCCTTTGCTATAAAAAGGATTGGTCCACCTTGCTGCACTTTATTTACTTTTGTTACTTGTTGCTCGTCATGATTTATCTTATCACAAAACTATCTGTTACCACTTATTTGAGTACTTGCAGAGAATACCTTGCTGAAAACCGCTTATCATTTCCTTCTGCTCCTCGTTGGGTTTGACACTCTTACATATCGAAAGGACTAAGATAGATCCCCTATACTTGTGGGTCATCATCCCCTTGCGCCTAGGGTTGGGAACCCTAGGGGTGGGGGGCGCCCCACTTGACTTGGGGGGCAGGTCCCCCCCCCTTGGCCGCCGCCCCCCCCTTGAGATTAGATCTCTAGGGGGCCGGCGCCCCCCCAGGGCCCCTATATAAAGAGGAGGGGAGGGAGGGCAGCCGCACCCTAGTCCCTGGTGCCCCCCTCTCCCCCCGTAACACCTCTCCCTCTCGCTGAGCTTGGCGAAGCCCTGCCGAGATCGCCGCTACTTCTGCCACCACGCCGTCATGCTGCTGGATCTCCATCAACCTCTCCTTCCCCTTGCTGGATCAAGAAGGAGGAGGCGTCTTCCCCAACCGTACGTGTGTTGAACGCGGGGGTGCGATCCGTTTGGCACTAGGATCTTCGGTGATTTGGATCACGACGAGTACGACTCCCTCAACCCTGTTCTCTTGAACGCTTCTGCTCGCGATCTGCAAGGGTATGTAGATGCACTCCTCTCTCTCGGTGCTAGATGACTCCATAGATTGATCTTGGTGAAGCATAGAATTTTTTTATTTTCTGCACCGTTCCCCAACATTTCCTCCATTCGGCGGTACGCTAGGCCTCGTTTCCATTTCCTATTCCGTCCAAGCCCTCCCGATGAACACGACAATGCATTCTGTTCTGACCCAACCGGTTGGCTCCCCATGAACATGACGATGACGTTGTTTCTCTGTTCCGACCCAGCCATGTACACGAGCCCTGGCCGTACATATATATGCACGAGTAGGCGTTTGAGACCCCGCCCGTATGTACATACATGACTGTATTTTATTTCTTGTGCACTGGCCGCTGTACGTACGTGTACATGCTACGTGCGCGCCTCTACTACGACACGTGCGCGCCTCTACATCGACCAGTATATATGTACGTACACGTTCGCAACCAGAATGACAACGCTATGTATGCTTCGACCAGGTGGGTCCCGACTGTCAGGCACTTCCTGGCATGCGAAGATGTAGCGGGTGGGTCCCAGCAGTAAGGGGGCGAATCGTTTTTTTTTGCCCGGGCGCACTTCCTTTCGTGCGAAGATGTAGCTGGTGGGTCCCAATAGTCAGGGGGAAACATTTTTTTCGCGAAATACGGTGGCCTGTCCGGTGGGTCCCTGCTGTCAGGTGGAGGTATCATTATTTTCTGCGTAATAAGGAGGCACTTCCTTGCTGCGACCGTGGACCCAGCTGTCAGCCTCTCCACGTACAGTCCACGTCCGATGGAAGTCGTTCCTTGACCACGTTGGCCACGCCGCGCCGAGAGCACCATGGAGGTGGACGACGGCGAGGCCTAGGAAGGGGATGACGCGGAGCTGCGGAAGACGCGGCAGTGGATGCCCAAGCGGAGAGGAGTACGAGGGTTCACTAGTTCGGCTGCAGTGTGAGGCTTCCGTCGCTGCAGATTAACAAGGGGAGTGGGTGAGTGGAGGGATGGCCTGGCCAGTGGTGGGAGTAGTATGGGGGCGGTGAGGCCTCCGCGGTAGCATAGCCGGACATGGGAGGCAGGAGCAGGCGGCACGACCGGTGCTGCTTTGGGCGGCTGGAGCAAGAAGACCAGAGGTTGAAGAAGCACTATGGCCGTTGGATGGACATCATACGGTCACTGGAGTGTTGACTAAATTGACAAAGCCCACTATCCCCGTCAACTTAGTAGGCCCACAAGTCAGCCCAACAATATGGTGGGTCCCAGCTAGCAGGGGGTATTCATTTTTTTGGGTGTAATAAGGAGGCACTTCCTTGCGTGCGAAGATATAGCTGGTGGGTCCGACCTGTCAGCGGGGGAACGCTTTTTTCATGAAATACAGAGGCCCTTCCTGTAGGTCCTAGCTGTTAGCTTGAGGAATCATTATTTTGCGCGTAATAAGGAGGTATTTCCATGCATGCGACCGTGGACCCAGCTGTCAGCCTCTCCACGTACAGTCCACTTCCGATGGATGTCATTCATTGACCATGTTGACCAGGCCGCACCAAGAGCACCAGGCCGGTGGACGCCGGTGAGGCCTAGGAAGGGAACGACACGGAGCCAGGGAATACTCGGCCGTTGTTTCCCACGCGGAGGTGTACGAGGGTTTACTGGTTCGTCTGTCGTCCCCGAAGAATAACAGCAGGCGTGGGTGAGTAGAGGGATGGCTAGACCAGCGATGGGAGTACGGTGGGGCGGTGAGGTCTGCGCGGCAGCATAGCCGGCCGCGGGAGGAGGGAGCAGGCAGTCCTGCCGGCGCTTGTTTGAGCAGCTGGAGCATGAAGAGAAAAGAATGAAGAAGCATGACAGTCGTTGGATCGACATCCAACAGTCACTGCTCTCGTGTGTTGACTAAGTTAACAGGGCATCGTGTGTGCGTCAACCATTTTTTTATGAAAGCATACACGTCAATCTATAGTAGGCGCACAAGTCAGCCTCAAATCTGTGGAAAACAGCAGACAGCCCATCTGCCATTATTTCTAATAATGTACAGCCCATTTGCTAATTTTTAAGAATTGTTTTGGAGCCCATCTTCTTTTTGTTAGCATTACACCCCATATTGTGGCCACTGTTTTTAATCCAGAAATATCGATTCACATTCAAACTATTTTGAAAAATAATTTATATAAATATAAAATCCAAATAATTGTCCAGGCATAAAAATCAATGGAATTTAAAATCTTGTAATGAAAAAAATTGAAACTAATTCCCGGTTTGATGTGTTTTAAAAATGTACAACCCATTTCTGGGAAAACAGAATGAAACTCTCCTCGTGTTGAAAGATTTGCAGCTCAGCAGGGCCGATAAAGCAAGTAGGCCTTGTTTGGGTATTTCTTTAAAAAAAATTGAACTGGGCTAGCCATTTTCAGCAAGAAAAAAACACAACTAGGCTCATGGTGTGGTAAACATAAATAAAACCCTGGCTAGACGGGCCACGGCCCACGCACAGCCCCGTTGTTACCCTAATCCGTCGCTAAAACTAGTATAAACAACAACTGCTTGTTCCTCAAAAAAATGCGCGACCTGCTGGGTCCCTGGTGTCAGCCGCTCGTAGTGTAATTCTCTCGTTTATTGACTATGTTGACAATGGCGTGAGCCCCAGATGTCCAACCATTAGGAGGAACCATATTTTTGGGCTTGTAATATAGAGGCACTTGCTTGCGTACTGCCATGACACTGGTGGGTCCCTACTGTCATCCTCTGCACGTATAGTCAGCTCCTTGTTCCTCTCGGTTGTTGACGACGTTGAAAACGCAAGAGGGCGGCGCACCACGCACGGCGAGCGAACCAAGGCCACAAGGCAGAGGACGACAGCGAGGTCTCGGACGGAAAGAACATGAGCCATGGAAGATGCGTCGGTCCAGTCACAGGCGGAGGGGAGTATGAGGGTTGACTGGTTCGGGTGCGGGTCCATATTGGGACTGACCTCGCCAGAGAATAACAGGATGTGTGGGGGACTAGAGGGAGGGACTAACCAACATTGTAGGGTACGTACGGTAGGGCGGCGGAGGCGCATCCAGCCATGGGATGCGGGAGCAGGCGGAGCCGACTGGGTCGTTCGGTTTGGGCGGATGGAGGAAGAAGACAAGAGATAGAAGATACACGACAGATGTTGGATGTCAATCCAACGGCTGGTAGGCAGAATCGTTTATTGACTAGCTAGTAAGTCGACACCACCTTGGATAGGCTATTTCCTCGTGGGTCGCTAATGTCAGAATCTAAATCTGTCACGGTCATGTAGACTTTCGTATGAAAATTTACAGCCCATTTGATGTGCTAGTTCGAAATAAGTTTGTGGGTGCTGGTGGGGGCTAATCACTTGACTTCTGTAGTGCACAGTGAGCTCAAGCAGCCGGCGAGAGTGATGTTATTTCCCTTGGTTGGGATTTGTTACAATATTTCACTCTAAATTAAACAAATGGCAGGCCATGCCTTGTTTCAAAGAAAATATGACAGTCACAGCCGAGTTGAAATGCGCAGGAACATCTAACTCCAGCTTACAAACTGTACAAAAGCACGAGGGTTAATTGTTCATCAGGTTTACAAAAAAACTTAGGTTGAAAAGGGCAATAACATCTAACTCCAGCACTGTTTTTGGCAGTCACAGTCAAATGGATTGGTCAGGTCCATAGAATGAACATCCCGGGTCATAAAATTTATTGGATTATGACTACAATATGTTGTAAATAGAAGTCCGACACGTTCAGATGCTCTTTTGCCCACCTGAAACTCCTCTTTTTGCTCTTCGACATACCCATCCATCAAAACCATGCTGCTAATAAACTTAAGACTGATGGACAATAGTAACCTCACATTCAGCAGGAAGAATGTGACAAATCTAGTGTTTGCACGGTTGGCTACATATCGTTCTAACGTTATTGTCTTCAATCGAATCTCATGAGAAGTGAGAAAATCCCGATGCTTATGAATCCACTGATTGGTTATAACTTTCTTACCCCGTTCTGTTGCCTAAATAGACATGAAGATTGAAAACAGTTAATGTCTAAAAAAAAGAGTGTCGAAAGAGCAACAGATGAACGGTTAATTCTAGTACACTATATGCGGGCTTCCAATGTGCATGAAATTATCACCTTTATATACAACTTCTCCAGACATGGAAAGCATTGCAACAAGCCAATATCTTGTTCAGATCAAAATTAATCATTTGGATATATAAGATCTTGACAGAATCCAGCACCATTGATAGGCCATCCATGGAGAAACTCTTCATTGAGCATAGAACATAATATTAGTACAAAATGTGTACTCCAAGATGATATATAACTTATGGGCAGAAATTTAAAATGCAGCTTATGGTTACAAGTGTAGATGATAATATAAAGTACCTAAAGAACTGTGGAGCCAAACACCATATTGAAATGAGCACAGATATCATGTATTACACCCAAGGTCTCCAGTTTAGGCGCAGAGAGGATGGTTATTTGCAACGGTGAATAGCTAGAATCAAGGATCAACCTTTGAAGTGAAGGGGCATCTTGGATGATGAGCTGCCTTCCGTCAAAAGAAATTCCAATTCTTACAAGGTTAGGCGACTTTATTTGGAGACAACCGATCCTAACTGTGAAAACAAGCACCAAGCACTCCAAGGCAGGGCAACTGGAGTGGATGATGTTGTGCAATGAGGCCTCCGATATACGAACCCGCACAAGTGAAAGTTTCTTGAGAAATAGGAGTCGAAGGTTTAGTACCATATTGTCTGGTAGGTAGCACAGCGCAAAGGTGGCGGTGTGGAGAGAGGAGGAAAACCACGAGATGGACATCGGTGCTGAGGGCACAAGTTCATGGCATTCAGTATGTGGTATGTGGGAATAGTAGAACTCAAGCAGCTGTAGTTCTGTGAATTCAGGGGATTTCAGCCAGGCGTCCACCATGCAGGGCGTGGTATGCTTGCTCAGGTAGCATGACGAGATGCAAAGGCTTTGAAGGGAGCCCTGGTGGGAGGAGATGATGGCTCTAGGGATTTCAAAATCATTGAAGAGAGATAGCTGACGACAATCGAGATTAAGGGGCACGGCGCGCCATAGAGGGCGCCACCGAATTGAAGGACTTGGGTGCGGCAGCAATCCTTGGTGGGGAGAAGTGAGATGATCTCCCCAAGGACGGCGTCCGGGAGATCGCTGATGCGGTCCACCCGAGATTCTACGGGTTCCTGGGATCTGGTGGGGCCGGGGTCACCGCCTCTCCCTGCGCTGCCGGGTGCGGGATCTACAACAGACGTCGCTGCTGGCGAGAGCCTCATCTTCTTGGCGCTGGGGTCAGCCGACTCCATTTTCCTCGAGGGCCTCGCATCGCGCTCGTGGATTTGAGCAGAGTAACGAATGACGAGCCTAGTTGTAGTGTGAGTGAAGAAGAAGGGGAGCAGAGGTTTTTTTTGTAGTAGTGAGGAAGAAGGGGAGCTGGGGTTTTCTGTAGGAGTGAGGTGAGGAATTTGGGGGTACGAGTGGAGCGAGCTGACGTGAAGTGGGTGGGAGCGAGGAGGAAGAAGAGCACCCAGGTTTTTTGGGGGGCGGTGTGCTGGGTGTGGGTAGCGCGTCTCATTCAGTAAATATAGGGCTTTTGAATTGATTTTACTATTTACTAGTGTGGATGGGCTGTTTTGTCTTGGGCCCAGAGAAACAATTACTACTAGTACAGTGGAGACACTCTACAGCTACCCAGAAAAACAATTACTACTAGTACAGTGGAGACACTCTACCGCTTCTGGCTCCTCCTAGGTCATTGAAACGTCTCCCTCTACCGAATGCCGTTATACTTTTGTTTACCGACATGCGGGCCATGCAGCACGCGGCCCAAATGCCATCCACCAAATTAGAAGGCAGTATGCAGGCGGAGAGTCACCCCGGTCGTAGCACGGCAGTAACGAGCCGTCGTATCATAAAACCCCACCCCATGTAGTCTAAGTTTGACGGACGAAGCAACCATCATTTCACTCTTCGCTGAATCCCCTTCTCCCCCACGGTCTTCAAGAAAGACAACACTCGCATCTGCCACTGTTCTTCTCTCCCAACAAAGGGAAGGTAAGCGGATCAGTGATGTTGGTATATTTTCGTTCACAGAAAAAAGAACTTTTGCAAAGCAGTAACCGATCCTCACTTTCTTTTTGTTTCATTGTCATTGCGATTGTGTTTTCCTTTCAATGGTCTCCTAGTATTTGTCAGTTTCATGATGGACCAAGGAGAACCAGGCAAAGATGAGACGATATTGGAGCAGACGCGGTAGGCTGGTCCCCATGAGACAGAGAGCTCCAAGAAGATGGAGGCAGCCACCGAGCCGACCCCAGATACTCTCATGGCCACTACTCAGATGATCAACGCCCCGTTTGAGGTTACAGCCCCCGTGGCACCGCAGGAGCATTTTTCCCCCTTCGAGGGTGTGTTCCCCCCCGCTGAGCTACCCAAGGTGATTTTCTTCTTTGCCAATCTCGATTGTGGTTTTTCATCTAAGTATGTGGTGATTAATAATGCAAAATTTTATTAGCTTTGATGCCATGCTATGCATAGTGGTTTAAATAACTTGTGTTTCTTATACTGAAAAGTAATTCAGAATTTGTTTCTGTTTCAATTAGAACCCTGATGTAGACAAGGATTGTGTGGTTGTACATGTCACTCGCTATGAGGCAGATGACCTGAATATACGCACTGGGAAAACATAGTTCTCATGTTGTTGGATCCTGGAAGCCATTTGCGGTTATACCAATGAAGAGTTGTATTCCGGCCTCACTGTTGTCAGGCGTGTTGTCCAGGGTGTACTGAAGCACAAGAAGTTCAAAGCAACTCCTTCGTTTGTGAGGCATACTGTTCTTGTCAAGCTTACACAGGAAGATGATGTGGCATGCCTCCACAAACAAGTTTATCAGTGGCAAGGCCACAAGGTTGTCTTAATGAAGGTTCACAGGATTGAGTTGCTGCGGGACGTCCTTGATGATATTCATGGCAAGGTCCATCTTGTGTCCAGCTCAAATTAGATCGAGGCATGAAATAGTTGCCCCAGCTAGTGTTTAATACTAGTTTGAATTGTGTCTAATTATCCAAACGTTGCATGTTATCAACCCCTTTGGGGCTAGTACTCTACTTGAATCCGTCTATGGGAACTGCTGCTACTTTTGTGTTCACATGAATCATGTGAGAACCATCATAATTGTTGCCGAAACAGATGCGTCCTCACTAGTTTTTTCATGAATATGGCATGGTAAGACATAAGTTGTCACTGTTTATCATATGAGCAGTGTGTGTTTTGATGAAATAGAGCACTCATTCGAGAACTGTGCGCCAACGTATACATAAGTACTTGTAAACACTGTTGGTGCTACCCCACTTGTAAGCAGTTGTGCAAAACACGACACATTGGCTCAGCTCTCTTCAACACTAGGCTATCGACCAGCTAACAATCAACAATCTGCTGTCTGACATATAAGCAACTATGTATCTTGTTACAGTGGTTCATGCAGGTAACTGAGGGCACAATGTAAATTACAAACTTTCACACGCTAGTCCAGCGCTCATGTGGAACACTCACATTAAACTCATCTTCATAAAAAACTTGAAAAGCATAAATTAAGCAATTTTATACATCTCAATGATTCATAGAACATAACAAACATATAGTAGTTCACAGCAAAAGAAAAAGTTGTGAGAAGGTTTACAAACAAGGAAAAAACAAACAAGGCTTCTCTGAGCAAAGGGCCTCCCGGCAGGCTTAAATTTCCTGGAGTTCACTCTGGTTTCTTCTTGTTGCCACCATCTAGGGTTAGGTTCTCTCATTCCAGAATAACCAATTATAATTGTGGTCTCAGCTGGAATGCTGAACTGAACCATTCAGTGTACCGACCAGGTGAAATTCTTGTGCATTCCACTGAATTTAAGCACCGCTACTTGTAGAAATAAGAAAACCACAATGCCTCTTGTCCGCGCACCTGTCCAAAAAACCACCGTGCACCTGTGCCAGCTAGTCCTCGTTCCATGGATGAACTGGTAGAAATTGCATTCCGGACTAGGATGCAGTTGTTTTTGCTCGTCCCTGCACTGCAATCAGGAAGTAAAACGTATGAATCAGCTTCTTTTAGATTGCGTTGGTCATTCTACCTTAGTTACTACCAATGTAGGAATACCTTGAAGACTGGAGGTTAGACGACGACAACGAGGGATAGCCGTCTCATTTTGCGCAATTGTACTAAAACAGAGGTGTGTGCTTTTGATTGCGCGGATAGAAACGATACGGAGACAGACATCCCGAAACGGTATGGAGACAGACATCCCTGTTTGCGCAAATACAAAATACGGTTATTTAAATAGTGACAGATATTTGCAGTGGCGTATGATTAACATCAGCATCTATTGTGTTATAATTGGCACTAGATTGACAGTATGAAGAGTCCTTAAGTAAGTAGCATCACATCACATCAACAATGCCACTAGATTAACATGCAGAACAATAGCATTAGTATTACTGTCATGAGAGTAGCACATGGTCAGTAAATGTGCAATCAAATTTGTGCAGTTTCACTGGGATGAAGCAATGTTAGCGGTGTGAGAGTTAAGTGTAACTGCAAAAACATAATTCATGGGAAATAAAGCAAGACGGAAGCACTTCATAAAATGGTGGTGGCATTGCTTCAATTTATCGATGGCACGAGACCATACTTATAGTGACATTAGGTGGCATTGCTTAATGCTTCATGTGATTTTACATTAACGGTAGCGATATGGGCGTATGGACAGCAGGGACATAAAGTAGTGAGGCAGATGTGGCTGCCGAGAGCGGCAAACACTCAGGCATCATGTCTCCATTTGTCCCATTTTTTATCTCCTCGGCGACATTTTCCTATGTGAGCACATGCAATCTAGACCTGCTCAGTCTCATTTGCATTGTCCCCCAACACCCGTCACTTTCTTTCCTTTTTCAACCAAGAGACAGGTCCACTTCCCCCCACCCTTCCCCATCCACCATGCTTTCTTCGTCTTTTCAACCAAGAGATCGGTTGGGTAGCTAGTATCTACTAGTTTCCCCCGTTTACTCTTAGAACCAAGTCCTAGATTCATGCTACAGCTTTCCCACTTTCTTCCCTGTTTGAACCAACTCTTAGAGTTGACTGTATGAACTAGCGTTACCTCTAATAATAGTAAAAGTCTAGGTGGCTTTGGAACAGCGGACAGAAGTAGAAAAAGATCCACACGAAGGGAGCTGGGGCAATAGAGCAAGGCAGGTTTCGAAGGAATATATACCTGAGGGCCATCGGATGTGGCAAAGACGGCGTCGGGAGGCCGCATCTTGGCCACAATACCGCAAGGAGGAAGAAGGGGTCAGAGCACTCCCGAGCCGACGCTCTCTCAGAGAGAACGGCACGGCCGCCGATCGGGACGTGCAGGCAGCCGTTGGTCTCCTCCCTCACCGCCGATGATAGCGTGAATGATGCACCTACACCCCTGCTCGGTCGAGGTTGTCCGGCCGGATTTGTGACCAGCCGTGAGCTGAGAGAGAGTGTGGCCACCTATGTCTTGCTTAGATCTGGAGAGCATGAGATGGTGAACGAGAGGAACCCTAGTAAAGCAAGCGCTAAGGCTCCTGCTTATATATATAGTGGAGTGATTTTGTTGTACCAGCTTCTAAAAAATGTGCTCCTACGTGTACCAGTGAGTGGGTGTGAGAGAACTAGTGCGTGCGGGCACCGCTTCTTTTCGTGTGAGTACAATATACTATGCCCAAAGAACGTTCGCCGCAAGAGTAATAGTATAAGTGTGTGACGTGTGAGCTAAAATAAAATGTGAGCGACATGTTTTCTTTTTTAGAAGTTTTGAGGGTAGGGTGTGAAGAGCACATATGTGCGTGACGTCTACGTGCAGATAGACGGTGGGTGCGATGTGCGAGTCTATGAGAGGACTCGGGAGAGTTGTGACTCGTGAGGGTGTGTGTGCGTGAGAGGGAGGGGGCACGTATCAATGCAATGCATGTGTCCGTAAATCATTATCCGACAAACATTCGCCACAAGCCTTTTCCTGACGAACACCGTAAGAACCGTTAGATCGGTATCCGACAGTGTTAGTTTTGCCATGTCATTTAACAGAACAGACACTCCTCCTACACACAAATCTTCCACGTGAGTGTTAGCAACTGCCATATGCTCCTTCCGTTCCGAAATGCAGTGCATATAGCTTTATTGAAAATTTGAACCTCGAAACTTTTACCGAGTTTCCATGTACCAAATTGCACATGTAGAATACCCTGTATATATCATTTCATTCATCTTCGAGAGGTAACTATAAAGATGGGGGAGGATCCACAAAATAAGACCATCGTATCACCCGCATCAATTTCAACCATCCTTTGGTGTCGAGGAATATCATAGGAACTCTATATGATATGATTTTTATAGGATTTTTTCCTTTAGAGCCAATTGGTTCATAGGAATAGATTCATACACTCCTCATTTCAAAGTAAATAAACATGATATCATTTTTATAGCTTTAGAGCCACTTGGTTCATATGAATGGATTCCTATACTCCCTTAATTTCAAAGGAAAATAAACATTAGCGTATATTCAATAGAAAAGTTCCTATGATCTGAACCAAATTACATATCTTTTCTAATCCCTCCTCATAGGAATTGAGATACATGTCATCTCGAGATTCAATAGAAAAGTTCCTATGATGTGAACCAAATGACATCTCTTTTCCAATCCCTACTCATAGGAATTGAGATGCTCCATGTCATGTCTTTCCCTACAACTTCCATGTATACATCTTCTATTCCTAAATAGATAGTACAACCCAGTAGTAGCTTTTTTCCAAAACATGCAACTATGGCATAAGAACTATATAGTGTGCCAATAACTTTGAAAGATGGTCGCTGGATGAAGCTAATCCGACAGTGCGGAGATGGCGAATCTGAGCACTACTGGCCGTTGGATATCATCAACATTCCACCAGATCTGCCACATGTACAATTTAGAAGACTCCATGGTTGAACTTAAGCATAATGCACAAACCTCAAAACACAAGAACTTATCCTTTGTTCTAGAATCTTCTATATCATAATTGTTTTTTTTCCTAAATGAATTGCCATTATTTGTTTTTTACTTTATGCTTTACAATGCACAACCCCATGAATCTTAACCTTTTTATAAAACTAATTGATTTTGAATGAGTTGAACTATAAGAACTAAACGAACATCTACATCATTCATATATGACTCAAAGCTTTACATGCTATAGTGTGTATTTATTCATAATTTGGTTT
This sequence comes from Triticum dicoccoides, assembly GCF_002162155.2. NCBI lineage: Eukaryota > Viridiplantae > Streptophyta > Magnoliopsida > Poales > Poaceae > Triticum > Triticum dicoccoides. The sequence goes on along the minus strand of NC_041391.1, from coordinate 120,044,342 downwards.
CAAAATCTCATGCATTCAATGCATCATTGCCTTTCGGTCAAATCTACGTCCACAATTTTTTGTACGTACTATATCTCCAGTGGTCTCCGAACCCAAAATGCTGCCTCGTTCCCCAAGCGGTCCACACATGCGTCGACTCAAACCCGTTTACTATGACGTGGCCCCGCACGCCATAATACTCCTACAAACCCTACCGCCACACTCATCATCAGCTTTCTTCAAGAGGACGAGGGAGAAGCAAATTTTTAGTGGAGGAACTTTAAAAAAATGATATGTAGTGGAGACCCCTACCCTAGGGTGCCCTAGGTAGCTGCCGCACGCATCATTGTTTTCTCTTTTCTTTATGCTCTTGCGCCCTAGAGTGAAATGATGGTTGCTTCGTAGATCCAGCTTAATGCAGGAAATGTGGGGCTTTGTGATTTCACCCCTCGTCACTCATTTTCTACTACCGCAGTGCTACGACCGTGGTGCCTCCAGTTCCAATTGCTGCTCCAAACTGTAATTTGGTGCATCGCATGTGGAACAAGATGGTAGATGAGCCACATGTCAGCCAAAGGGGTCCTGTTAAGTGTGTCGACATTTCGTGTGCGGACTGACCCTGCTTGAGTTGCTAGGCCAACACGACAGGAGCAGCCTACCACTTGGTTTTGCTCCTTGGTGAATCCCGACTGTATTGATCTAAAAAGATACGTGCTGAACTACCCTCTCTGTCTCAGGTTTTTATTTTTAGGCGTCTCGGTTTATAGGGCGTGTACGTAGTTCTAGGTCATCCATTTGACTAACTAAATATGAGTTACTATGTCACAAAAAGTACTACTATATCATTGGATTCTTAAACGGATGTAGTTGTATTTAAAAGTCGAGGGCGGGGCTATTGTAGTATTTACTTGCTCCTACAGGTGCTAAGCTTGCCACATCGGCATAAAGTCTGATGTGGAAAGTTTGGTGACCCAAGGAAGAAACGGTGCTAAGCGCGTGTACCTAGGTGAAAAGACAATTTTGAGTCTATAGATAATTAAATGAAGCAAACTTAGCAACAAAAAACTACTAATAAGCACCTATGCATTGGGGACTTGATTGATAAGCCATTTAATGCCCTTAGCACCTCATCTAAGCACCATTTCATTGGAAGAGGTCACTCCATGGCAAATGCAATAAATACTACTCCCTCAGTCCCATAATATAAGAACATTTTTGGCACTACACTAGTGTCAAAAACGTTCTTATATTATGAGACGGAGGGAGTACGAAGAAAGAGATAGAGAGAAGTAAAAAACACACACTTATAGCCAACCTTATAGCTAACCTTGTTGTAGTATGAGTGACTAAGTGATTACTATGTATGACATGCCAACATCAGATATCCTAACGCACCGTGTTAAATTTCCAAGGGCACGACCGTGCGAGCGACGCGAAGGTTGTAGTAGGCGCGACCATGATACGGGCTGCTGGCAGCCCTTGGATCTGATATCAAACGGTCGCATGCTAAGTTGCTGAAAATTTGTAGAATAACCCTCCAGGATAGGATATTCACCCATAGGTCTAGAATCATGCCATGCAACCGTTCGATGTCAGGTCCAAGGGCTCTCGGAAGCCCGTATCATGGGATAATGGAAAACCACTACCCTGCCCTTCGCACGTTGGCAGTTCGCTCCTACTCATCCCCGCACGTCCTTTAATATTATAGTGGTTTGCTCCTAGTCGTACCGTCCTTTCACATTACGGCAGTTCCACTAATCCTAACCCTCCTCCCAAATCCATGGCGTCCCAAATCTCCATGATCGGCGGTGAGTACAATGTTAGAACCATCACCGACGATGAGTTCGATGTCATTTACACCCGTTCTTCCACGACGGTGAAAGGATGCCTTTCTCGCTTCAGACGCATGTTCGAAAACTCACATGATGAGTGGGTCGCTGGGCTAGATGTTGAGTACACCACAATCCTGGGACGAGAGAAGGATCTAAAGGACGAAGAGAGGAAGAAGCCCGCCGTGATCCAAGTTTGCGTGCATGAGTTATTCTTGGTCTACTACATATGCCATGCCGACGTTGAATGCCTGGATTTTAAGAACTTCCTCGAGAGAAACCTTGTCAAATTCATTACTGTAGACTTTATGAATGACAAAGAAGTCCTGGGTTGGATAGGCCTTGTTGTAGGCAACCCCTTCGACCTCCAGAAGAATCGGCTGCTGCCCTCCGGTGGACAGCCTTCAATGCTGACCCTAGCAGGAGCCATGGTTCATCCTTTGTATGGTAAACTAGAGAAACCTCATTACACGTTTCATCGTCATGCATGGCAGCAGAATGTACTAGATATAGACCACATCCACTACGATGCAATGGATGGCTACCTTTGTTTCAATATCTACAATGTTTGGATGAAGAGCAAGAACCAAGTGTGCAGTTCAAGCAAAGAAGTATCGGCCAAGAGGAAGAGGGACAAGGACGAAGTCGAGGACGTGGACGAGGACTCCTCCGAGTGAGTAAGGTGTCAGTATCGTTGCTCATGGTGGTTCTAATGCAGTGTCTACAGGATTAGTTGCATAGTTTAATTTCAAGTGTGCTTAGTTGAATTTGTGGGGTGTGTTGTGCTGAGCTCCAGTAGAACTATGTTATGTTTCTTCTCGTTACTTTAACTCCTCAGTATGATACATACTACTTGTCTTGGCATTAACACGTCAGATGTCCTCGTGAAAGGACTTAGTCGTGGAGCCATCACGACGGGTTAGCTTAGGGGGGTTAAACCGGACAAAGGACACGAGAGTATTATACTAGTTAGGCCCCTTACGATGAAGGTGAAAGCCTACGTCTAGCTGTGATGGAATTACTGGGGTCTCGATTACCAGGGATCAAACATGCTATGCCTGGCTCTCGAGTTGTTGTTTCTTGTCCCTGAACCGCCGCCGGGTCGTCCCTATATATACACAGGTTGACGCCCGACCGGTTTACAGAGTCCCAAGGCCGGCTCATACAAGTGTTTGGCTCGGTCTCTCCCTTCCTAACTTACAATACAAGTTATACAACTATGGCGGTTCACCACTATGGGCCCTAATCTACCATTGGGCTCTGGGCCTCTAAGCTTTATCAATAAAGCGCCATCTTCTTTGTCTTCATGGACTTCAGTATGGTTGAGCGTGAACCGGCCCCTCCTGGGCGGTTTACACTTATAAGAGAGTGGTAGACAGAGAGGTAGAGGACAATAATTACATGCCTCCCTCCGAAGACGAGGCAAGCCTCGCCGATGATGAATTTGTTGTGCCTGAGGATCCCGTCGAACAAGAGCATTTCCAACGCAGGCTTATGGCCACGGCGAGTAGCCTCAAGAAAAAACAGCAGCAGCTTAGAGCTGACTAAAATTTGCTAGCCGACAGATGGACTAAAGTCCTTGCGGTCGAAGAGTACAAACTCAAACGCCCCTCCAAGAGCTACCCAAAGCGCAGGCTGCTACCCCAATTAGAGGAGGATGCACCTAAACCTACATCACCAACGCACGACGCGGCCGACCGTCCACCTCGTGGCCGTGACAGAGAGGCCTCTCGGCCATCCACTCAAGCCGCACCCTGGCGCCGCTCAAAAAATACCAAGGCATAGGGAAATGCGTGAGACCTGCAAGACATATTGGAGGACAAGGCAAGGCAAACAAGAACAATATACGGATCGCGTGGGCGCCCCACGACATGTGACGATAACCGTCACGCCGGATATGGCAAATACGGCCAGGCCGAACACAGCAGGCAAAGCTCATATGAGCTACATCGTGATATAGCCCAGTACATAGGCGTCGCACACCCACTATGCTTCACAAACGAAGTAATGGATCATGAAATCTCTGAGGGTTTTAAACCCGTAAACATCGAATCATACGATGGCACAACAGATCATGCGGTATGGATCGAGGATTATCTCCTTCATATCCACATGGCCCGCGGTGACGATCTACATGCTATCAAATACCTCCCACTCAAGCTTAAAGGACCAGCTCGACATTGGCTTAACAGCTTGCCAGCAGAGTCAATTGGTTGCTGGGAGGACCAGGAATCCACATTCCTCGACAATTTCCAGGGCACCTATGTGTGACCACCAGACGCAGATGACCTAAGCCACATAATTCAGCAACCAGAGGAATCGGCCAGACAATTCTGTACATGGTTCCTAACCAAGAAAAATCAAATAGTCGACTTTCCGAACGCAGAGGCCCTTCCAGCCTTCAAACATAATATCCGTGACGAATGGCTTGCCCAGCACCTAGGACAGGAAAAGCCGAAATCCATGGCAGCCCTCACAACACTCATGACCCGCTTTTGCGCGGGAGAAGACAGCTGGCTAGCTCGTAGTAATAACATGACCAAGAGCCCTCGTAATTCGGATACCAAGGACTACAATGGCAGGTCGCGTCGCAACAAACACAAGCGCCGCATTAACGGCGACAATACCGAGGATACGACAGTTAATGCCAGATTCAGAGGCTCTAAACCCGGTCAGCGGAAAAAGCAATTCAAAAGAAATACTCCGGGCCCGTCCAGTTTGGACCGGATACTCGATCGCTCGTGCGAGATACATGGCACCCCTGAACAACCGGCCAATCACACCAACAGGGATTGTTGGGTGTTCAAGCAGGCAGGCAAGTTTAGTGCCGAAAACAGAGACAAGGGGCTGCATAGCGATGACGAGGAGGAGTCCCGGCCGCCGAACAACAGGGGATAGAAGGGTTTTCCCCCACAAGTGCGGACGGTAAATATGATGTAGGCAACCCACATCCCCAAAAGGGAGCGGAAGCGTGCACTATGTGACGTATATGCGTTGGAGCCAGTCGCCCCAAAGTTCAACCCATGGTCCTCCTGCCCGATTACTTTTGATCGAAGGGACCACCCCACTAGCATCTGTCATGGCGGATTCGCCGCATTGGTTCTAGACCCAATCATTGACGGATTTCACCTCACTAGAGTCCTCATGGACGGCGGCAGCAGCCTGAACCTGCTTTATCAGGATACAGTGAAAAAAATGGGCATAGATCCCTCAAGGATTAAACCCACAAAGACAACCTTTAAAGGCGTCATACCAGGTGTAGAGGCCAGCTGTACATGCTCACTTACACTCGAAGTGGTCTTCGGATCCCCGGATAATTTCCGAAGAGAGGAGTTAATCTTCGACATAGTCCCGTTCCGCAGTGGCTATCATGCCCTGCTCGGGCGAACCGCATTTGCAAAGTTCAATGCGGTGTCGCACTACGCATACCTCAAGCTCAAGATGCCAGGCCCTCGAGGAGTCATTACGGTCAATGGAAACACCGAACGCTCTCTCCGAACATAGGACCACACGGCGGCCCTCGCGGCGGAAGTACAAAGTAGCCTCTCAAGGCAATTCTCCAGTCCGGCTGTTAAACGTCTGGACACCGTCAAGCGCGCCCGGAGTAACCTACAACAAGACCGTCTGGCACGTTCCGAGCAAGCATAACAGTGCGGCCCCAACCCCAGCCCTCGTGAGATTGCGAAACCAGTACCACACGTACATAATTACGCTCTGGAAATGCCATGGGCATAAGGGGAGGGGCACAACCACGACACGCCCAGAATGCGGCTCAGCCGCACTAGGGGCTCTCGATTATGTCATTTCTCTTTTCTTACTTTCAGGACTCCACTCCCAGGAAGTCTTGTCCGGCAGTACAATCGCCGAACACACGATGCAACAGCTAGGTAGACAGCAAGCCACTTCGAATGTCCAGGTAGTCTCTATAACGAGCTAAATACCTATCTTAATTAAAGTCTCACAGCCTGCCCCTGGAGGGGGACATGTCAAATAATCCCATCACTTGCTTATCGCACTATTTGTATCGTTCTGCTTTCATAGCAGCCATTTAATAAACAATACATAGCTCTTGTCTATTATTGCATTCATTTTTTATGTAAATATGTTCAGTTATGACATTATGAAACCGTACACATTGGTACGGCCAATACAACAGGGGCTCAATTACCCCAGAATATGGTGTGAGAAGTCCAAACACTCTCACAAGTGCGGCACCCCGAACTTATAGCATTATATGCATCGGCTCCGAATCATGTCTTGGGTGAATAGTTGGGTTTGCCCGGCTCCCATGTTTTGGTACCTTACGTTCCGCTATATCGGCTAAGGTAGCGCTGGGAGAACTACTGCGATTGTACCCTAGTTGAGCTGGGTTAAGCACCTCAGTAGAGAAAGCTAAAACTGACCGTCATGATAGGGCGTGAGCCGGTCGCTGTTCAAGAGGTTTTCGAGTCCCTAAAGACTTATGCCGCTTAGAGCGAGGAGCTAGCTTTGTCCGGCCTAGGCGTGGATAGCGCCCCGAACTCGGTCTTCCGAATACTAGGGGCTTCGCCGAAATTTAAAATTATAGAATTCTATGGCTAAGTGAGAGCGATAAAACATTATAGTCTGATTGCCTTATTCGTTGTGCTGAGCGCCTCCCTCGAAGGACCCAAGAATGGGAACAAGAGCGCTCAGGTTAACCCCGAATACCCCAGCACTCGTGGCATGGGGGTAGAAGCCGACGGCTCGCATCTCTCAGATTTAATAAATGGCCGCATAGAAGGTAATATTTTAAATTCAAAAAGCGTTGCTTAGCGTATATGAACAAGTTTTCAGTGCAAAGGATAACACGAGCGAGTTTATTCAAAAATTACATCCTTGGAACACTCATTCGCTACAAGGCAAGCACCCTTCAGGACGCCCTCATAATACAACTCAGGCTTGCGATGCTCCTTCCCCTCCGGTGGCCCGTCCGTCACCAGCTTCTCAGCATCCATCTTGCCCCAGTGTACTTTAACACGGGCAAGGGCCCTACGGGCTCCCTCGATGCGTACGGAGCGCATGATGATTTCAATCCATGGACATGCATCCACCAGCCACCTCACCAGCCCAATGTAGCTCCCAGGCATGGCCTCCCCAGGCCATAGCCGGCCGATAAGGCCCTTCATGGCCTGTTCGGCTGCCTTATGGAGCTCGACCAGCTGCTTCAGCTGGTCGCTCAAGGGCACCGGGTGTCCGGCCTCAACATACTGGGACCAGAACACCTTCTCCGTTGAGATCCCTTCCTCGGCTCGGTAGAATGCGGCAGCATCGGACACACTGCGGGGCAGATATGCGAATGCTCCTGGTGAGCTCCAGACTCGGGTAAGTTACAAGTAATTTACTTTCACGTGCTTGCTTTGCATAAAGAATGCCTTACCCGGCGCTATCTTTTTCATCGCCTCAATTTTCTGGAGGGCTTTTTGGGCTTCGGCCTTGGCAGATTTGGCGCTTTCAAATGCCGAGGCAAGCTCGGACTCTTGAGTCTTTGCGTCAAGTTGTAAACTCTCGTGTTTTTTCACAAGAGCATTGAGCTCTTGCCGCACCCCCGCCACCCGCGCCTCTTGTTTCTCTCGCTCGGTGCGCTCCACAGCCGCATTATCTTTGGCCTTGGATAGTGCTTCCTTCAGGGTCGCCACCTCAGTTGTGGCCCCTGTCAACACTCACGTTGGTCCTGTCATTATTTGCAACCAGGTATTTTTATATACTTACATAAGGTACTACTTACCTTCCTTGTCCTCGAACTGCTTCTTGGCAAGGACGAGCTTGTTCTCGGACCGCTCGAGGCACTGCTTCAATGCATCGACCTCCGCAGTCAGTGCGGCAGAGGTCAGCAGCGTAGCCTGCATTCCCATATTGACATACTTATGTTATACTCCTGCGTATATCTTTTTAGATCCTCAGTGCGGCTTTTCGTTCCGAACACCAAACTGAGCATCAGGGGCTACTGTCTAAGCGGTAATATTTTTACATATCTTAAATACGTACCTCAAAGCCTGTTAGAAGGCTGGCACAGGCTTCTGTCAGCCCGCTCTTGGCGGACTGAACCTTCTGGATCACCGCACTCATAATAGTGCGGTGCCCCTCGTCGATGGAGGCACCATTAAGCACCTCTAGCAAATTATCCGGTGCCTTCGGTTGGACGGAGGTCACCGACGTCGTAGGCTTGTCCTTCTTACTACGGGGCCGCCTGCCGGATTCCGAAACTGCTGAGGGTTCCGGTGCGGTGTCCGACCTAGGGCCAGACTTAGATCCCTGTGGGGTTTCTTCCCCTTTGTGCCTGGAGTCTAGGAGGTCGCCTTGCGGCGCCTCCAGGACCACCTCCTCCTGGCTTAGCCCCTTTTGGTACTCCACCTCGGCATCGTCCATAGGGCGAGGGGAGCTATCCGTCGGGAGTGAAAGACTATTCACATCCGACGAATCTAGGGAGCCTCTCGACGAAGCATCGAGCCGAGCCTTGGGCGGTGTCGGTGTCAAAACCGGCGGATCTCGGGTAGGGGTCCCGAACTGTGCGTCTAGGCGGAAGGTAACAGGAGACGAGGGACACAATGTTTTACCCAGGTTCGGGCCCTCTTGATGGAGGTAAAACCCTACGTCCTGCTTTATTGATATTGATGATGTGGGTATTACAAGAGTAGATCTACCACGAGATCAAGGAGGCTAAACCCTAGAAGCTACCCTATGGTATGATTGTTGTTCGTCCTACGGACTAAATCCATCCGGTTTATATAGACACTGGAGAGGGCTAGGGTTACACATAGTCGGTTACAATGGTAGGAGATCTACATATCCGTATTGCCATGCTTGCCTTCCATGCCAAGGAAAGTCCCATCCGGACACGGGACGAAGTCTTCAATCTTGTGTCTTCATAGTCTTGGAGTCCGGCCGACGATGATAGTTCGGCTATCCGGACACCCCCTAGTCCGGGACTCCCTCAGTAGCCCCTGAACCAAGCTTCAATGACGATGAGTCCGGCACGCATATTGTCTTCGGCATTGCAAGGCGGGTTCCTCCTCCGAATAATTTATAGAAGATTATGAACACCAGGATATTGTCCTGCTCTGCAAAATAAATTCCACATACCACCATAGAGAGAATAATATTTACACAAGTTCGATCTGCTGACGTATTTTTTGGCGTGGTGTCATACCACAGCCAAGTCTTTATTCGAATCGTTTTTATTATACCACCTCTGCGCGTTTAGCGAAGCGGTTTCCTTGGCACATCCTGTTGAAGCAGAGATCGTGTTCCCCTTATTCCGGGATTCTCATCAATACGGACGTGGGTAACCCAACCGCGCCATTGATTGCGGCGCTTGGGAGAAAAGCGAGTTTTATCAGGCTGGTGGGGACGCATGGTTTCGTCCGCCCATATAAGGGGATAAAGATCCACCCTTTTACCTATGCCTTCTTCCTCCTTTGCCTACCCATCTCTGCGAACTCGAGCTCCAGCGCCCATGTCCGCACATCACACCTCAACCTTCTCCAACTATGTCCGGAGCGGGAGGCAAGTGGATGGCCTCCTCCATTACGGAGGGGCATATCCAGAAGCTGCGCAGCGCCGGATACCTGTCCAGCGACATTGTGCACTCGCTCCCCGACGAGGGGGAGCTCATCCCCACCCCCAGGCCCCATGAGAGGGTAGTATTTCTTTCCCTTTTCCTTCGCGGACTGGGCTTCCCACTCCATCCCTTTGTCCGGGGGCTCATGTTCTACTACGGCCTGGATTTCCATGATCGGGCGCCGAATTTCATCCTCAATATCTCGGTGTTTATCGTCGTGTGTGAGGTCTTCCTCTGCATCAAGCCCCACTATTCGGCTTGTGGCTCAAGACCTTCAGTGTCAAGCCGACGGTTGTGAAGGGCAGCCAAGCGGAGTGCGGAGGCGCCATGTTGGGCAAGATGCCCAACGTTACTTGGCTTGAGGGCACCTTCGTGGAAACCATTAAGGGGTGGCAATCGGGGTGGTTCCACATCACCGAGCCGCGTGACCCTGAATGGGCAGCGGCCCCCGAATTAGGATCTGGCATCCCCATACGGCTCACCTCCTGGAAGGAGAGTGGCCGGATATGGGCGATCCGGAGGAGCTGACCAGACTTCAAGCCTGCATCCAAAAGCTAGTAGCTCAAGCTTGTCTACGTAGTCCAGGTCATGCTCATCCGCCGGATTCTCCCGTGCCAACAACGGGACTTCAATATGTGGGAGTTCGATCCAGCGCAGCACCAGACTTTGAGCGGGCTCTTCGACACTACCTACGAAGAGACCTGGAGGGTGCTGTTTAAGGGCGCCGAGGCTCCCGCATCCGCCACCGAAGATTGCGGATTCAGCCCGCAGCGTCCGGCTAGCGAGGTAAGCGATCTTGCCCTTTACGAGACGCTTGTTTTCCATAGTTTGACTCTATGCGGGATCTAAACCCCCTCTCCTTTGACATGACTAGATGAAGAAGGCCGAGCAGACTATCTGTCCGGCCCCTTTGCCAGAAGACCCAGCGGACGCCCGCTTAACAGGGCTGCTGGCTCCGGCACCCCATGTGGTGCCGGAGAAGAAGGCCACGGGCACTCAAAAGAGTTCCTGTTTTCAGGTGTCATCGGACGATGACACCGAGGCGGGCTCCTCCCACGAAGGCGAGGAGGAGAAGAAAGAGGCCTCTCCCCCAGCAGGGGGAGGGAAGAAAAGGAAGGCCTCCCCAACAAGGGAGGCCGAAGGGTCCAAGAAGGGAAGGACTCTTCCCCCGGACTGCTCTGCCAACGCCAGCGACGATGACGAGGATTGGCCTCCAAGGGCCAAGCCCCCGGCGAGATCGTAAGTATCCGGACTCCCGAATAACTTCATGATTTTTATTTTCGCCACATGGTGTCTTTCTAATGCCGCATACAACCCTGCAGTCCGCCCAAGGAGGATCTTCCCGCTTCGTCGAGCGGGTCCTTGGGTGCGTCGGATATGGATTCCCTTCCGACCGCCTCCTCCCCTCGTGATGCGGACGATGCTGAGGTGGGATCTCGGGAAGGGACCCGCCAGGAGGAGGAGGCCCCGGAGGTGCCGCAGGGCAACCTTCCGGACTTTGCACCGGACTCCGCACCGGAACCTGTAGTGGCTCCGGAGTCCGGCGGGCGGCCCCTTCGTAAGAAGGGCAAGACCATGACGCCGGTGGCCTCCGTCCAGCCGGAGGCACCGGATAGCTTGCTAGAGGCGCTCAATGGCGCTTCCATTTAAGAGGAACATCGCACCGTCATGGGTGCGGTGATTCAGAAGGTTCAGCTCGCCAAGAGCGGGCTGGCCGAAGCCTGCAGCAACCTTCTAACAGGCTTAGAGGTAAGAATTGTGATATATGTAAAATAGTACCGCATAGACAGTAGCCTCTGATGCTTGGTTCGGTGTTCGGAAAGAAAAGCCGGACTGAGGATCTAAAAAGATATACGCAGGAGTCATAAAAATATGTCAATATGGGATTGCAGGCTGTGCTGCTGACCTCTGTTGCACTGACTGCGGAGGTCAATACTTTGAAGCAAAGCCTCGAGCTGCCCGAGAACGAGCTCGGCCGTGCCAAGAAGCAACTCGAGGACAAGGAAGGTGAGTAACACCTTATTAAAATTGTACCTTACAGAAAAGGATTTGGTTACAAGAAAAATGACAAGGATAACGTGGGTATTGCAGGGGCCACGAACGAGGTGGCGACCCTGAAGGAGGCGGTGGCCATGGCCGAACGCAATGCGGCCGCAGAGTGCACCAAATGAGAGAAGCATGAGGCGTGGGTGGCGGAGGTACAACAAGAGCTCCAGGCTCTCATGGAAAAACATGAGAGTTTGGGGCGCGACTCGAAGACTCGAGAGTCGGAGCTTGCATCGGCTCTTGAGAGTGCCAAAGCCGCTAAGGCCGAAGCCTACAAGGCCCTCCAGGAAATCGAGGCGTTGAAGAAAATAGCAGCAGGTAAGGCATTTTTCATGCAAAGTAAGCATGTGAGTGTGAAGTACCTGTCACTTAGCCGATTTCAGAGCTCTCCAGGAGCGTTCGCCGATCTACCCCGCAACGTGTCCGATGCTGCCGCTTTCTACATGGCCGAGGAGGGGAGCTCGATGGAGAAGGTCTTCTGGTCTCAGTATGCTGAGGCCGGTCATCCGGTGCCCCTTAGCGACCAGCTGAAGCAGCTGGTCGAGCTCCACAAGGTGGCCGAACAGGCCATGAAGGGCCTCATAGTTCGGCTGTGGCCCAAGTAGAACATTCCTGGGAGCTACTTCGGCCTGGTGCAGCGGCTGGTGGATGCGTGTCCATGGGTTGAAGTCATCAAGCACTCCGCCTGTATTGAAGGTGCCCGTCGGGCCCTTGCCCGCGCAAAGGTGCAATGGGGCAAGATGGATGCTGAGAAGCTTGTGACGGACGCGCCACCGCCGGGCAAGGAGTATCGCATGCCCGAGATGTATTATAAGAGTGTCCTGAAGGGTGCCCGCATTATTGCGGGTGAGTGCTCCAAAGATGTAATATTTGAGTAGACTCGCATTTGGTTATCCTGTGCGCTGAAAAGTTTGTTCATAGGCGCTAAGCAACGCTTGTTAATTTAAAATATTACCTTCTGTGCGGCCATTTATCAAATCTGAGAGATGGCAAGTCGTCGGCTTCAGCCCCCATACCACGAGTGCTGGGGTGTTCGGGATAAATTTGAGCACTCTTGTTCCCATTTTTTGGTCCATCTAGGGAGGCGCTCAACACAACAAACGAGGCAACCAGACTTATAATGCTTGAGCACTCTCACTTAGCCATAGAATTCTATAATTAAAATTTCGGCGAAGCCCCTAATTTTCGGAAGGCCGAATTTGGGGCGCTATACACGCCTGGGCCGGACAAAGCCGGTTCCTCGCTCTAAGCGGCATAAGTCTTTAGGGACTCGAATAAAAAATCTCTCGAACAGCGACCGGCTCTAGCCTCATCATGATGGTCAGTTTTAGCTTTCTCCACTGAGGCGCTCGCCCAGCTCAACTGGGGCGCAATCGCAGTGGTTCTCCCAGTGCTACCTTAGCCGATACAATGGAACATAAGGTACCAAAACATGGGAGCCGGGCAAACCCAACTATTGACCCAAGACATGATTCGGAGCCGATGCATATAATGCTATAAGTTCGGGGTGCCGCATTTGTGAAAGTGTTCGGACTTATCACACCATGATGCGGGAAACATAAGACCCTGTTGTTATTTAGCCGTACCAAAGTGTACAGATGCAACATGTCATAAATGAACATATGTATAATAAAGAAATGCAATTATGGGCAAAAAGGTGCATCGTTTATTCAAGTAATACTGCTGTGAATGCAGAACGATACAAATAGTGCGGTAAGCAAGGGATGGGACTATTAAACATGTCCCCCTCCAGGGGTAGGCTACGGGATGGTGTATAAAACATATTTAATGCTCGTAATGGAGACCAACTGGATATTCATCGTAGCCTTTCTCCTTCCCTGGCTGTTGCATCATGAGTTCGGCAGGTCTACTACTGGGCAGGGCCTCTGATGAACGGAGTCCTGTGGGTAAAAAAAGGAAAAGAGAAAAAAAGAACGACACACTTGAGAGCCCTTGGTGTGGTTAAGCCGCATTTTGGGCCTATCGTGGTCATGCCCCTCCCCCTATGCCCATGGTATCTTCAGAGCGTAATGATGTACGTGAAGGGCCAGTCTTGTAATTTTGCAGGGGCTGGGGATGGGGCCGCCTTGCTACACGTGCTCGGAATGCGCCGGGTGGTCTTGTTGTAGGTTACTCCGGGCGCGTTTAGCCGTGTCCGGTCGCTTAACGGCCGGACTCGAGAATGGCCTTAAGAGGCTGCATTGTACTTCTGCCGTGAGAGCCGCTGTATGTTCCTCCGTTCGGAGAGAGCATTCAGCATTTCCGCTGACCGTGATGACTCCTCGAGGGCCTGGCATCTTGAGCTTGAGGTATGCGTAGTGCGGAACCGTGTTGAACTTTGCAAACGCGATATGTCTGAGCAGAGCATGATAACCGTTGCGAAACGGAACTATGTCGAAGATTAACTCCTTGCTCCGGAAGTTATCCGGGGATCCGAAGACCACTTCCAGTGTAACTGAGCCTGTACAATTGGCCTCTACACCTGGTATGACGCCTTTAAAGGTCGTCTTTGTAGGTTTAATCCTTGAGGGGTCTATGCCCATTTTGCGCACTGTATCCTGATAAAGCAGGTTCAGGCTGCTGCCCCCGTCCATCAGGACTCTGGTGAGGTAAATCCATCGACGATTGGGTCTATCACAAATGCGGGAATCCGCCGTGGCGGATGCTGGTGGGGTGGTCTCTTCGATCAAAAGTGATCAGGCAAGAGGACCATGGGTTGAACTTCGGGGTGACTGGCTCCATCACGTATACATCCCTAAGTGCATGCTTCCGCTCCCTCTTGGGTACGTGGGTTGCGTATATCATGTTCACCGTCCGCACTTGTGGGGGGGAAACCCTTCTGTCCTCTATTGTTCGGTGGTCGGGTCTCTTCCTCGTCATCGCTATGCAGCCCCTTGTCGTTGTTTTCGGCAATTAACTTGCCTGCCTGCTTGAATACCCAACAGTCCATGTTGGTGTGGTTAGCTGGCTTGTCGGGGGTGCCCTGTATCTGGCACAAGCGATCGAGTATTCGGTCCAAATTGGACGGACCCGGAGTAGTTCTTTTGAATGGCTTTTTCCGCTGACCGGATTTAGAGCCTATGAATCCGGCATTGACTGTCGTATCCTCATTATTGTCGCTGTTAATGCGGCATTTGTTCTTGTTGCGACGCGACCTACCATTGTGGTCCTTGATATCCGGACTGCCAGAATTTTTGCTGTGGTTGTTGCTGCGGGCTAGCCAGCTGTCTTCTCCCGCGCAGAAGCGGGTCATGAGTGATGTGAGGGCTACCATGGACTTCGGCTTTTCCTGCCCCAGGTGCCGGGTAAGCCACTCGTCACGGATGTTATGTTTGAAGGCTGCGAGGGCCTCTGCATCCAGACAGTCGATGATTTGATTTTTCTTAGTTAAGAACCGTCTCCAGAATTGTCTGGCCGATTCGTTTGGCTGCTGAATTATGTGGCTTAGGTCGTCGGCGTCTGGTGGTCGCACATACGTGCCCTGGAAGTTATCAAGGAATGCGGCTTCCAGGTCCTCCCAACTCCCAATTGATTCTGCTGGTAAGCTGTTAAGCCAATGCCGAGCTGGTCCTTTAAGCTTGAGTGGGAGGTATTTGATGGCGTGGAGATCATCACGGCGGGCCATGTGGATATGAAGGAGATAGTCCTCGATCCAAACCGCGGGGTCCGTTGTGCCATCATAAGATTCAATATTCACGGGTTGAAACCCTTCGGGGATTTGATGATCCATTACTTCATATGTGAAGCATAGTGGGTGTGTGGCCCCTCTGTATTGGGCTATATCACGACGAAGCTCAAAAGAGTTTTGTCTACTGTGTTTGGCCCGGCCGGACTTGCTGTGTCCGGCGCGACGGTTGTTGTCACGTATCATGGGGCGCCCCCGCGATCCGTAGATCGATCTTGATTGTCTTGCCTTATCCTCCAATATATCTCACAAGTCCGGAGCGTTCCCCTGTGGTCTTGTGCTTTTCGAGTGATGCCGGGGTACGGTTCTAATGGAGGGCCTAGAGGCCTCTCTGTCGCGGCCACGGGGTGGCCGGTCAGCCGTATCGTGCTCTGGTGATGCGGGTTTATATGCCTCCTCCTCTAATCGGGGTAGCAGCTTGCGTTTGGGGTAGCTTTTGGAGGGGCGTTTGAGCTCATGCTCTTCGGCCGCAAGGACTTCAGTCCATCTGTTGGTTAGCAGATCTTGATCAGCTCTAAGCTGTTGCTGCTTTTTCTTGAGGCTGTTTGCCATGGCCATAAGCCTGCGTTTAAAACGCTCTTGTTCGGCGGGATCCTCAGGCATGACAAATTCGTCGTCATCGAGGCTTTCCTCGTCTCCGGTGGGAGGCATGTAATTATCATCCTCTACCTCTTCGTCTGCCACTCTATCGTGAGGGCTGGCGTCTCCGTCCTCCTGTGCTGAATCTTGCTGCAGGGGGTTGTCTTCAGCACTGTCTGGGGTGTTATTATCTCCGGTGCTGTAATCTCCATTCTTGGTTTGGCGGGATTTAGAGCGGCACCGCTGACGCCGGCGTTTGGGCTGTTTCTTGGAGGGGTCATCCTCCTCTGTTCCTCCGCCATTCCCATCCTTTGGGATATCCACCATGTATATGTCATATGATGAGGTGGCTTTCCAGTGCCCAGTAGGTGCTGGTTCTTGGTCGTCTCTGGTATCGTCGTCCATACCATCGATGTCTTCGGAGTCGAAGTCTAGCATGTCGGTTAGATCGTCGACAGTGGCTACTAAGTGGGTGGTGGGTGGGTTTTGAATTTCTTCGTCATCCGCATCCCAACCGTTCTGACCGCAGTACAGCCAGGGCTCTCCTAATAACGAGTGATACTTTAGCGAACTCAAGATTTCACCGAAAGGTGAGTGTTGAAAGATGTCCGCAGCGGTGAACTCCATGATTGGTGGCCAATCGGATTCGATTGGAGGGCTCGCGGGAGGTACGGAGTCCAGCGAGGAGTCCGGCACCTCGGAGTCACGAGCTTCACAAGGGACAAGGCCAGTATCCGGCTCCATCGCCGTAGAGGTTGTAGCCCCCGAGGCGGTGTCTAACCATCCGTCCTCGATCTGTGTAGCCGGCTCTGAATCGAGGGTCCGAGCGGGCTGGTGAGCGGCCTCCAGGGCACGTCCGGCTGCAGAGCTAAATCATGACCATCATGACAGTGCAGCGCACTCGGCTGTGGTTCGAATCCATCGAAGATCAAGTGTCCGCGCATGTCATCCGTGAAGTTCAAACTTCCGAATCTGACCTAACGGCCAGGGGCGTAGCTTTCGATCTGCTCCAGATGGCCAAGCGAATTGGCCCGCAGTGCAAAGCCGCCGAATACGAAGATCAGTCCGGGGAGAAAAGTCTCACCCTGGACTGCGTCGTTGGTGATGATCGAAGAAGCCATCGAGCCTATCGGTGACGACACAGAGGAACTCTCAATGAAAGCACCAATGTCGGTGTCAAAACCGGCGGATCTCGGGTAGGGGGTCCCGAACTGTGCGTCTAGGCGGATGGTAACAGGACACGAGGGACACAATGTTTTACCCAGTTTCGGGCCCTCTTGATGGAGGTAAAACCCTACGTCCTGCTTGATTGATATTGATTATGTGGGTATTACAAGAGTATATCTACCACGAGATCAAGGAGGCTAAACCCTAGAAGCTAGCCTATGGTATGATTGTTGTTCATCCTACGGACTAAAGCCATCCGGTTTATATAGACACCGGAGAGGGCTAGGGTTACACAGAGTCAGTTACAATGGTAGGAGATCTACATATCCGTATTGCCATGCTTGCCTTCCACACCAATGAAAGTCCCATCCGGACACGGGACGAAGTCTTCAATCTTGTATCTTCATAGTCTTGGAGTCCGGCCGACGATGATAGTTCGACTGTCCGGACACCCCCTAGTCCGGGACTCCCCCAGGTGGACTGGATGATTATATTCGGCGTCAGAAGGTACTGTGCAATAAAGGAATGCCATGAGTTATTCCGTTATCCGGATACTTACGATTTTGCCAGGGGCTTGGCCCTGGATGGCCACTCCTCTCCGTCGTCGTCGGCGTCGGTGGCATTGTCCAGAAGAAGGGTCTTCCCCTTCTTGGACCCTCTGACCTCCCCGATTGGGGCGGCCTTCCTTTTCTTTCCTCCCCCCATTGGAGGGGGAGAGGCCTCTTCTTCCTCCTCCTCGTCTTCGGGGGAGGAGTACGCTTCGGGGTCGTCGGGCGATGAATTCGACACCACCAGGCGTCGGGAAATCTTTCGAGTTCCCGTGGCCTTCTTCTTGGCCTTCTTCTCCGGCACCACGTGAGATGTCGGGACCAGCAGCTTTGCCAAGTGTGAGTCTACTGGGCCTTCGGGCAGAGGAGCCGGACAGTCAATCTGTCTGGATGTCTTTTTCGAGTCCTGTCAAAAGAGCGGGAGCTTATATCCTGCATAGAGTCAAACTATGAAAAACAAATGTCCTGTAAAGGGTAAAACAAGCTTACTGCGCTGGCTTGGGGAGGGGGAACCTCGGTAATGGGAGGGGGAGCCTCAGAGCTCTTGAATAGCACCTTCCAGGCGTATTCGTGCATTTTGTCAAAGAGCCTGGACAAAGTTTGGTGCTGGGGTGGGTCGAACTCCCACAAGTTGAAAGCCCGTCGTTGACACGGGAGGATCCGGCGGAAGAGCATGACCTCGACTACGTTGACAAGTTTAACCTACTTGTCCACCAGGTTTTGGACGCAGGTTTGGAGTCCGGTCACCAAGTTTTGGACGCAGGTTTGGAGTCCGGTCACCTCTTCTGAATTACCCCACGACAGGACATAATTTCACATATATGATGGCTAATTAAACAGGATAGCATGACACAATTTCACATGTATGATGGGTAACTAAACAGGATAGAATGACATACTTCAAAATACGATGACTATCTAAACAAGATGACACGATATAACTATACGATGTGTCTATTAAAGTGGTTGGCATGCCATAAATCACAAACATGTCGTCGATGGAAAAATGATGGCATGATATAATTCACGGATAGAATGACATAATTTAAAATATGATGATTATGTAAACAAGATGAGATGATATAACTATATTATGTCTTTAGAAAATGGGTTGGCATGCCATAATTCAGATACATGCTGTCTATGTAAACATCATGGCATGACATAATTCAAATATATGATTTATATACTAAGGAAGTGAGCAGAGGGCAATTGCATATATGATGTGTCAACTAAGAAGATGGCATTCAATATTGTGTATATGATGTAAAAAATAAGCATTGCAATACAACATATGCATTATATGAGTAATATAACCCTGCCAAGTTTGAGCATACACCTCAGGGGGATAATAGAACTGGTCATCTGCCTCTGAATCCTCCTCTGAAGAGTTATCTGTAACCAGTAAGATATCTGCTTCAACAGGTAGCATTGTCTGCTCTGCAGACCATTTTCTCACTCCAGATTTCTCCATCACCAATTCAAATGGCTGATGCACAGGAAGAGCAGTTGAATGTACAAACATTGTCGACCAAAGCAATGAGAAATACAAAAAAAGGACGGCATGATATAATTCACATATATGACGCTTGCCTAAATAACATGCCATTGCATAACTCACATACGTAATACCTTGCAACAAGATAACATTGCATAATTCACGAATATAATGTGTTGCAACAAGATGGCATTGCATAATTCACATATATGGTAATTAGACACTAAACAGGTGCCAACATCAGCATGCCAACTTAGAGTGAAGACCTCATGGGGTAAATAGGAGTGGTCTTCTCCTTCTGAATCCCCCTCAGAACAATTATCTTCCTCTTGATTACCATCCGAAATGGGTGCAGGGGGGGATGCCTTTGCACCCACCATGGAACGACGTTTGCATGAAATTTTATTGCCATGCAAGGCTCGTCTCTTTTGCTCTACATGATCAGTTCCATTGTGTACAATAACTGGCATGCATAGGAATAAAACATAGTGAGATTATGTAAGGAGTGCATGCACAAATCCAGAGTGATGGTAGCAAACTGTGGATAGACCCAAAACCAATGATAGCAGGCAGATAATAGCTTTAGTTAAAAAATACAGATAATGGATCCTTTAATGTTTGCTTGCACCCAACATGAAACTCATAGTAGACACCAGAGATTAACCAGATAGTAGACAAATAGTACTGATTGCTGCCCCAATATGTACCCCACAACCATTTAAAAACTCAAGTTTCAACATTATTTGGACCTGACTCGGAGTCTAATAGGTGAAAACAACGATAATGTAGCATGTCATCATATTAAGCGACGCATAACGTAAGCAGACACGGAAGAGTGCGACCTCTCTTGCGGACCCGTGTAGTCCTCAAGGTCATCTGCTCAGTTGATGATGGTAATGCAGTTGTCGTGGCTGCCGGCAGTGGGGAAGAAGATCTGAGGCGGCGAAAGACAGTCTGGAGAGCGGATCCCTGCTGTGGTGAACCCTTCCGTCATTGGAGCAGCTGAGCTTGGGTGGAACACAGCGCCGCAGGAGCAGGACAAACCACACAAGGTTTTCTTTGACACATATCTGTAACAGAAGTAATTGAGTAAGGCCTTGTTTGAATTTAAGGATTCTAACAATGCAGGGATAGGAAATAGACAGGAATAGGATAGGAATGCACGTGCAAAACAGATAATTTAAAAACACATGATTTCTGCCAATCTGGGTGTTTGATTCACAACAATTGGAAGATCACAGGATGCAAAAAAGCATGGTGAGATTAAGTCAAACCACAAGAAAATGTACGGTTATAATGCTATTATGCTACTATCTCTCAGTCTTGTGCTTGATGAATAGGAATATGAAAAGGAGGAGAAGTGGAAAGTAGAATTCCTACTGTTTTTCTTTCAAGGAGACACTAAAGGAACAAATCCTATAGTTTTCCTTTGCTCCATTCCTTTGCACCAAATTCATGAAAAGTAGTACCATAGGAAACTTTCCAATTCCTATGTTTTTCATTCACTTTTCCTCTCAAGCACTGGCGATTCTAGTAGGCAGTCTTGAGCAAGGAAAATCCTACACTAAAAAAATATTTTTCTGCCACTTCTATTACTTTGGAGCCAGGCCACTGCCATACTAGCTCAACTCCCAGGCCCATCGACAAATGCACAGCTCAAGCACGCAGAGATAAATAATGATGGCGTTCAAGAGAGTCCATGACAGATAGCTAAGTTTCCTGGTACCTCACTGCTTGTCATATAGTAGGATAAAATAATCGTATTTCCCGTTAATACGAGTGCTCAGTGGACAATATATATAACATGTAGAGTAAAAAAGAGAAGCAACAAGTGTACAACCTCTTTGGCGAAGCCATGTCGATCTCAGCGTGATTGGGTTGGCCGGTGAGGATGCTCCGGCTGACTTTGCTGTCGGAGGAGGGGAAGAAGAGCTTAGGCGTTTGGAGATGGAGCCCAAGGTACTACTCCCATGTGATGGAGGGTTTCGTCATTGGAGCAGCTCCGGTGAGTTGTACGTTGCCGAGGCTGAAGCAGGACAAGAGAGACAACGAACAACATTAACCTGAGTGGAATTCTAATAGCATCTCCAATACATGACGTAAAATACATAACCACAAAGTGCTAGATGTAAAATACATCAGCCGCTCATCTCTGAACTTAACTCTAAAAACTGAACTTAACTGTCGAAACTGAACCTAACTGTCGAAACTGAATTTTGCTGTTGAAACTGAATTTTGCTATCGAAACTGAACACACTAGCAAGGTGAGGCTACACATCGGACGACTGACTTTTTCATCTCTGGTCAACCGATTTTGCAGCCGTTGGATACGAAATCAAGGGCATGCGGTTCATCTTCAACCTCCACCCACCTGAGCCGCCAGCCACCACCGGCCAAACAGCAGCCCCTGGCCGCTCGGGGCCAGCGGTGCGCCGCCTCACCCGCCCCGAAAACACTCCCCACTGCCGGTCCGCCACCGCCCCGGCCATCCCTCTAGGCCCCCCCGTGCCGAGCTTTTTCTCCGGCGATCCTCATGCCACCGCCCCGCCACCGCCGGTGACCACCTCCCCCATCCTGAACCCTAAGATAGATAGTGGGGTACCTCTCCGCTGAGTCTCCCTCCCCGCTGCGGCTGGTTCTTCCTTCAGCCCGGCGAGCCCACCCCTTGGAAATCGACTGACCCAAAAGTCGATTCAGTCGACTAAAGTGTAGCCAAATCGGAGCAGCATCGCAAGCAAGAGCAAGAGCGAGAGCAGCAGCGCGTGCAAGAGCAATAGCAAGAGCAGACCAAGCAGGGGACCGAGAGCAAGAGCAGAGCAGCAGCGTGAGCGAGAGCTAAAGCAGCAGCAGCTCCTACTGATGTGGACGTCGCCGCTGAGGGAGCGACGCCGTGGAGGAAGTGGCCGGCGACACCGCCGTTTATGGAGCCGCGCCGTGTCGGCTCGGGACCGAGCGCCGGCAACACCGTGAGATCGAATCAACAAGAAAATGCGGCGATTAGTGTACAACCTCTTTGGTGGCGCTGATTAGGCCACAGCTTCATCCGAGGAAACACTGATGATGATGCTCTTCCGGTGGTGCAGGCGAAGACAGCGTTGTGGGAATGGAGGCGGCCCGAAAGTCGAGGGGAACATCGGGGTAGCTCCTTGGAGGTGCCGGGCGGGGTGGCTGAACCGGCGGGATGATGAGATCGACGACGGATCCTCATCGGGTACGGTGGATGAGGGACGTTGAGGTGTTGCTATGGACAACATCGTCGGGGAAGAAGCTCCGGTTGGGTGGCGGACGGAGCAAGGTGTGGGGTTTCGTCGCGGGTTTTCGCGGCCTCGGTGTACGAATGGGTGGGCGGATGGGATGGCAGTGGGGAACCATGGCTTAGAGACGCGCTTGTCCGAAATGTGCGGTAAGTTACGAAAGTACACCCCACCGATTTGAGGCAGTTCTTTCGGTTCAGGGGTACCACGGGCATTTCTGGTGTCGGGATTTCACAGGAGGTGGGAGTTTTCACGCGCATTGTAATTTCGTAATAGCAAGGCGCGGGTTGAGATGGAGGGTGTTGTCGGAGCACAACGAGACAAAGATATATCTTAAATATTTTAGGTTAACAAGGCACGGGTTGAAGAGACCGGAGTTTCGCAGCATGATAGACAGAGAGGCTAGCTTCAATTTTCGGCATAACAAGGCGCGGCTTGAAATTTCGGAAGAACAAGCTTAACATGTAGACAAAAAAATACAACAGCTCAACACGCACAACACACACACAAACACTATTTAGACTAGAGTAAGGTACACATGCATTGCATGCATGAGATTTGGCAACCGAATTATTAATAAATACCACATTATAGCATGCAAGCTTTGAGTAATATATGCATGATGTAGATGTTCGTTTAATTCTTATAGTTCATTTCATTCAAAATCATCTAGTTTTCATAAGAAAGCTAATCTATTTTAAGATTCATGGAATTGTGCGTTGTAAGACATAAAATAGAAACAAATAATGGCAAATCATGTAGAAAAACATTTGGGGAATTATGATAAGGAAGATTCTAGAACAACTAAGAAGTGCTTGTGTTTTGATGTTTGTGCATTATGCTTAAGTTCAACCATGGAGTCTTCTAGATTATACATGTGGCGAAATCTGGTGGAATCTAGATGATATCCAACGGCCAATAGTGCTCAAATTTGCCATCTTTGGACCTTCGGATTCGCCTCATGCAACGACCATCTTTCAAATTAAAGTTACCCACTCACAATAAAAAGATATTAATATAATATATATAGGGGTATAGATATAGATATGTGATGCGAAAGCCGCCCATCATTTCCAATTACATGCACGGATGTGACATGGGCAAATGATGTCTGCCATCGGTATCTCAAATTCAAATCAGGCTGACCTTGTTCAATGTGTATACATTACAACATGCTCGTTTCCAAAGCACACCGCGCAGATCTCCGTTATATTCATGCATGCATGGGTTTCAAACATCAGGATCTCTTATTCAAATATTTGAATTCAACTTTACATTGATTATGACCTCACCTATTCTTTTACACCCACATAGTAGTCTTCTCTTTATAATTGTACCACTAACTTTCTCTCGTGCATGCATGCACACACACTACCAGTTGGCATTATCTATCGCACGCATGCAATCTTTTTCTTCAGGTCGGTCTCCCATGAACGCACAGACCCACACACATCCCCCTCTCCCTCATACCGGGCATTCTTTATCTCTCATGCATGCATGCGCAACGATCGATGTTCCTCTATGTATGTGTGTATATAGCTAGGTCTTTCATAGTTTTCCACACAAACCGATCAATCGATATATCCAGTGAGGTCTCACCCTCTTTCCCACGTCCACATTGATCAATCTATACCTCTCCCACGTCCACATCGATCAATCTATACCTCTCTATATATGGTTAACATAAATAGCTAATACATCCACATTAATTATATATCCAATGTCCCCCTCTCATCATCCATGCCTTCCGCTTCATCTCTCAGATGCGTGCACAATGGCGAAGACAGGGGGCAGTAACGGACCTGCCCCCCCCCCCAACATCACTATATATCGAGGCTAATATGAATGTGATCATTAGACAATTGCTGCTAAAAAGGTTTAATTTTTTGAATTGACCCTCCTCGTAAAGGATTAGCAATGCTTGGCCCCCTAGCTCATTTATTTTTCATGGCTCCGCCACTGCGTGCAACAGCGCACGTGTTCGCCCCCTCTCTCTAAATATCGATCTCGCACTTGTGCATTCCTTCATAGTGTCCCTCCACTCGGCCCCTCGCACCATCTTCTAGCCTCCCACCGGATTTTGCCACATGTACAATCTAGCAGTCTCCATGGTTGAACTTAAGCATAATGCACAAACCTCAAAACAACAGTGGTTCTCTTTTGTTCTAGAATATTCCGTATCATTACTGCCCAAACTTTTTTCTACTTGAATTGCCATTATTTGTTTTTACTTTATGCTTTACAACACACAATTCCATGAATCATAAAATAGATTAAGGGCTTCTTTGATTCAAAGGATTCTCAAAGGAATTTTGGAGGATTCTAATCATTAGGAATTTTTCCTATCTTGGTTGTTTGATTCGTAGGATTGTAAACCATAGGAATTTTTCCATATGATTCATTTGCACTAGATTTCATAGGAAACATCCCATCCACTCAAACCTCTTTGAAAGAATTCTGCGTTTTTTCTATGCACAATCAAACACTTGTACAATCCTGTAAGATTCAATACGACATTCCACTATAATCCCATGTTTTCCTATTCACTCGTTCTTAGCTTTTTTATAAAAACTAATTTGATTTTGAATGACATGAACTATAAGAATTAAATGAAGCGCTACATCACACATATATGACTAAGAGCTTACATGCTAAAGTGTGGTATTTATTCGTAATTTGGTTGCAAAATCTGATGCGTGCAATGCACATGTAAATTACTAGTACTTCGAGTATGTGCAAAACATGTAAATTAGAATACCAATGACATGCTACACAGTGTCTCTCTTACAGTTCATGAAGCCACGTGGCACATGTGGAGGCGTTGTTGCAACCTCCTTGTGTGGATTGATCACAGGGACGTGCTGCTGGTTCCAGAAGAATGTACTCGTCCTCCCTGAGCCATACTGGCGGTACATGCACGAAGCGAAGATGTGCACGCATGCCACGCACGTACTCATTCCCTCGCACGCACACGCCGGTACACGGGCGGACGCAATTTTGTACCAAGATCCACCCCATGTGATAATTTGACGCGTGTAAAGTCGTTCACTTCATTGATGGTCAATTAATAGAGCACATGCAAATTGAGTGGACATGAGGGCGGAAGAAAGACATTATTACTCCACTGCGCGCATGCGAGTAGTTAAATCGTGTGTTGCGAGTAGTACTTCCATTGGTCTCCTTCGTATTTTGTGCCAATTTTTGATAGTAACATAATATTTACGCATTTGAGCAGTGTAGTCTACTTGAAATTTATGTTCCACTAAACTCATCAGGAGCCGTTTCGGGCCTCAAAACCAAAACCATCAATTAATATTTACCTTGTTCCCATCACATTCGAAAGCCTGCTCACACCTACTAGTACTATGTACCAAACCTGAATGTGTTCCCACTATGCAGGTATTAGTACTACTAGTGCTAGTACTTAGGTTATAAAAAGAGGAACTACCTAACTAAATATTACTCTACCTTTCCTCCTCATAAGTGCTTCTTCTTCGTCCGTCGTTGCCATGGCCGGTGAGCAGATCTCTAGGTCGAGAACTACTCATAGCAAGGGAGCGGCAACCAAGGCTGCGGAAAAAAAGAGGGCTTGCCGCCACGCAGAGACCTTGCAAGATCTCTCACAGGCAGGCGTTGGCTCCCAGGAGCACCCTAGCCGCGGAGGCGAACATGCCGAGCTGGCGGAGCTGGAGTCGTTATCCCTCGACAGCATGCCAGATCAGGTCAATAAGCACCTCAATAAGCAGAAGGAGTTCATCCAAGGCTTGACGGAGTTGCTGAAGGAGAGCCTCGACGACATGCCCGCTGAGCTCAATCAGCAGGGGGGGTTGACCGCTGGCTTGGTGATCCTGCTGAAGAAGAGCATTGCCTCGGAGAAGAAGGCGACCGGCGAAATCCCGCGACTTCAGGAGGACAAGGCGAAGCTGTGCCACGAGATCGACCTGTTGAAGGAGAATAACGCCGGCTGGAAGGAGCTGCATGAGAATAGTAGTTCCTCGATGAAGATGCTGCAGGCCCTCGTCATGGAACAGAAGGAGGACTTGGTGAAGCTCCGCATCAAGCACCCGGCTGCTGTCAAGGTACGTAATGCGGCCGTGGAACAGATGATGAAGGCTCGCGTCGAGAAATCCCGCGTCATTGACAGGATGAAGAAGATGGCAGAGGAGACGCGCAAGGAGATTGAGGTCGTGGAGGCAATGAAGAAGCAGTTACGACTCCGCGGCGAATTAGATCATTTGGGGTGATAATCTTCCTTCTTCTTTTGCTGCTGTGTTTCATCTTTTGCTTCGGGTGTTTCGCCGCACATGTCACGTTCTCTGTGAGGTATGAGAACAATGGTTTTTGTTTCTTGAGGGGATGAATAGAACAATGCTAACAATGATATGACTAGCAAATTAGATCATTTTTTATCTCCATATGGCACTGGGCTGCCGTGTTTCGTGC
Source organism: Triticum dicoccoides (assembly GCF_002162155.2). Classification (NCBI taxonomy): domain Eukaryota; kingdom Viridiplantae; phylum Streptophyta; class Magnoliopsida; order Poales; family Poaceae; genus Triticum; species Triticum dicoccoides. The sequence continues at coordinate 120,017,735 of NC_041391.1, read as the reverse complement.
TCCTACGTCGCAGTACTACTCCAGTGGAAAACTTGAGTATACCGCATGGTTCTTTGCTCCTCTTTGATCAGGTCGTCGGCGCATTTATACGAGAAGTCAAATCACCAGGCCCCGCCTTCCAGCAGTAATGCAGCATTTTCTTAGCCTTTGCAAGATGGAGCCGTCACTATCACCACAATGGCACTTTATTTTAGTGGAACTGCACAAAAGAATAAGAAAATTATAGTTGCACCTTACATGAGCCGAACATCCAACCTTAATGTTCCTCAATTTTCGTGCGACTACTAAAGAAGAACCTGCCAGCTCACAAGAGGAAGTACTTCTTGCTAGCTAAATGATGCAATCTTTGCTTCATTTCAGCTAAACTGCAAAAAAAGGCGCATGAATTGAATCATGGAACTCCAGGCAGACCTCATCCAAGTAGAGCTGGAGGTTGAGTTCAAGGAGGCCGCTATTAAAGTGAAATCAACTGTCTCCTTGTTTGTGTTGTGCAAACATGCTGTGCAAACAAGAATACACAACTACAAATGTTGTGATAGTAAAGAGCATTCTCCATGTTCATCGATTGTATGACATGGCTAGCCAAGATGGATTTAATCCTGATATTCACTTTATCAAAAGGCTCTAATGGGTTGGTTCTGAATCTTGCAAGCTGGGAATTAGTGAGATGTATAGGCATCTTTGTTGTACTTATTATTTGGATCTTATTTGTTGGTTCTGAATCTTGCAAGCTGGGAATCAATGAGATGTGTAGGCATCTTTGTTGTACTTATTATTTGGATCTTATTTGTTGGTTCTGAATCTTTCAAGCTGGGAATCAATGAGATGTGTAGGCATCTTTGTTGTACTTATTACTTGGATCTTATTTGTTGGTTCTGAATCTTGCAAGCTGGGAAACACGGCATGGTGATGCAGAGGACAACAACCATAACAAACAGTTCAAACTTGGTAGTATTATCTTTGTGAAAGTGCGACAAATGTGTTGATCCTGTGCGTCCTGAGAATAATAATTCTAATTGTTATGCATGTTGATCCTGTGGCACTGATAGAACGAGCGAATGCATTGCTTGTTTTAAGTATAAATTTCTATTAAAGCTAATTAAATTTAAGTAAAGTGACCACTAACTCCTGTTATTACAGTACCAATACAGACCCGCTCGTGAACCGATGTGTGGCCGGAGTAGGTTTCTTAATGGAGGCGTTTCAATGCGCCGAGGGTGCATCTTCTTCCGGGCGTGCAGCGGACGAGGGAGGGGTAGTGCCTGTTGTCTCCTGTACACACTCAGCTTACTGTTGAATCCAGTTCCCCAAAAGCTGAAAAACGAACTGCTACCCCCGCCTACACACTCGTTCACTTGAAGAGACTCCAATGGCGATCCGAGGGGTGAGCCTACTGGATATGGACTTCATCAAGGAGTTCCCCTTTGAGTTCGCTGTTCAATCCTATGGCTGCACCAAGTTGAATATGATGTACACCAATGATAAAAACTCGGTGAAGCTTTACCTCGCCTCAGTCCTATGGCTGCACCAGGTTCTGGAGCATTCGCCCGTTTCATCGGCAGCACCGACTGCACCTTCGCTATGGTGGAGAGAAGGAAGAACGCGATGATTCGGCCATCTGGTGCAACAAGCTTGTTGACATCCAGAAGCAATACAAGATCATCAGCAACGGGCAGGAGAAGGACTCCGTGGTTGACCTCGCCGAGACCATCATCGACCCCTGATACACCAACATGAAAGAAGACGACCTGAATACGTGGGAGGTACCTCTGAATCTAGTCTACATAACCTACGCGGCCAAGGACGCATACGCATGATATGACATGTACAGGAAGATCTTGGACACGATGGCGTGTCTGCTTCCCATAACCGACGAGTACACGGACAACCGCAGCATCATGATCAAGCGTGCCAGGAAGGTCTAGATGTTGTACTCTATCTGTTTATAAGCACCTTCATCATCTGAGTGTTTCATGAATTAGCCTATGTGTCGTAATTATCTGTTTTTTCCGAAATATTTCTTTTAAGAACCCATTAACCTGATTGCTTTTTTTAGTGGCTATTTTCTTATGTATGTAAACTAGTTCACTTGTCCGTAAGGAAAAACTAGTTCACTCAGCTGCCGTGCTTTGAATCTCCTTCCTCCCAACATATTCCCCTCCTCAGGTGGACCCAGCATGACTCTTAATTTTCTCACACTCTCTATTTCGATGTAAACTGAGTTTTCTCCCAGTACTTTCCCCTAGAACCAACTCAACTGTCCCATGTCTAGCCTAAAAAATAATAATACCCCACGTACTATTAACTCATCAAATTAAAATAATATTTTATTTGGTAAGTTGAAAGTTCTTACAAAATAATAATAATAATTGTTCATATATAACTTGGCAAGTTAACTCCTAGTGATTGCGTACATAAGCTTGCAAAGATTTTACTGACGTGCAATCATGTGTTTATGTTTCTATAACATTTCTCCGTCTAGCCCAACATGATATTTTCACCCATCCCAGCAAGTCCATGGATTTCGAGAAAAATGCAAATGGGATTTAAATGGGCTGCATAGATGCTACATCATTGTTTCACCCTGCCCACCAAATGGACTAAAAAACAAATGGACAGGCTGCCATGTGGGCCAGTAGGTCGAAGCCTAAGAACCGCCTACTCCAGCCTTCGGTGTCCAGCAGCGTTGTTTTGTGGTCCTCAGCGAAACGCTACCCCGCCGATGGCCAGGCCATCCCTCCACTCCGCACCTCCTGTTATTCTCCGCCGAGTGTAGGCCCACCCCGCACCCGAACCAGTCATGTTTCCCACTCCTCTTCGTCTGTGACTCCACTGCCGCGTCTTTCCCATCTCTGGGTCATTCCAGTCTGGGGCCTCGCCATCGTCCACCGCCTCGGTGCCCTCGGCGTGGCATGGTCAACATACGAGAGTCATCGGAAGAGGACTGTACGTGGAGCGCCTGACGGCTGGAACCCATGAGGTCCATGGTCGCACGCAAGGAAAGTTCCTCCTTATTACGCACTGTACATGCACTGAATGTGGGAAGGGCTTCTGAATTTCACGAAAAAAATGTTCCCCCTGCTGACAGGTCGGACCCACCAGCTATATCTTCGCACGCAAGGAAGTGCCTCCTTATTACACACCAAAAAATGAATACCCCCTGCTAGCTAGGACCCACCATAGTGGTTGGCTGACTTGTGGGCCTACTAAGTTGACGAGGACGGAGGGCTTTGTCAAATTAGTGAATATGAACGATTCAAGCTCGAGTGACCGTACGATGTCCATCCAATGACCACAATGCTTCTTCAACCTCTAGTCTTCTTGCTCCAGCCGCCCAAAGCAGCGCTAGTCGTGCCGCGCACTCCTGCCTCTCGTGGCCGGCTGTGATGCCGCGGAGGCCTCACCGCCCCCTACTACTCCCACCGCTGGCCCAGGGTATCCCTCTACTCACCCACACCCCCTGTTATTCTGCGGCGAGGGCAGCCTCACGATGCAGCCGAACCAGTGAACCCTCGTACTCCTCTCCGCGTGGGCATCCACTTCCGTGTCTTCCCCGACTCCGCGTCGTCCCCTTCCTAGGCCTCGCCGTCGTCCATCGCCTTGGTGCTCTCAGCGAGGCGTGGTCAATGTCGTCAACGACCGACTTCCATCGGAAGAGTACTGCACGTGGAGAGGCTGACAGCTGGGTCAACGGCCACAACCCATTTTTTTGTGATTTGCCATGTAAGTTGCTTTGTCAGGCCTATTGCGATGCAAATCTTTCAATACGAGGAGAGCTTCATTTGGCTGGCCGAGAAAATGGCCTATATTAATGAGAAATGGGCTATACATTTTTAAAACACATCAAACCGGCAATTAGTTTCAAATATCTTTTTTTCATTTCAAGATTTTAAATTACATTAATTTTTATGCATGGAGAATTTGTTGGATTTTATATTGATATACATTTATTTTTAAAATCAGCTTGAATGTGAGTCAAAATTTCGGGATTAAAAATAGTTCGGACCGCACCGAAATATGCAAAATTTCGTATAATTTTTTAACCATGGCCACAATATGGGTTGTAATGCTAACAAAAAGAATATGGGCTCAAAAAAAACCTTAAGAATTAGCAAATGGGCTGTAAATTGTTAGAAATAATGGCAGATGGGTTGTATGCTGTTTTCCACAGATTTGAGGCTTTCCTAAAAAAAAGGTTGACGCACAAGCAGTGACTGTTGGATGTCCATCGAACGGCCGTCGTGCTTCTTCAATATTTGTTCTTCCTGCTCTAGCCGCTCAAACAAGCGCTGGCGGGACTTCCTGCTCCCTCCTCCCCGTGGCCGGCTGTGCTGCCGTGTTGGCCTCACGGTCCCCACCGTACTCCCATTGCTGGCCTAGCCATTCTTCTACTCGCCCACACCTGCTGTTATTCTCCGGCGATGGCAGACGAAGCAGTAAACCCTTGTACAGTCGTACTCCCCTCCGCATGGGAAACAACTGCCGAGTCTTCCCTACCTCCGTGTCGTTCCCTTCCTAGACCTCGCCGTCGTCCACCGCCCGGGTTCTCTCGGAGCGGCCTGGTCAACATGGTCAACGACCGACATGCATCTGAAGTGGACTGTACGTTGAGAGGCCAACAACTGGGTCCACGGCCGCACGCAAGGAAATGCCTCCTTATTATGCGCAAAATAATGATTCCTCCACCTAACATCAGGGACCCACTGAAAGGGCCTCTGTATTTCGTGAAAAAAATATTACCGCCACTGACAGCTCGGACCCACCAGCTATATCTTTGCACACAAGGAAGTGCCTCCTTATTACGCACAAAAAATGAATACTCTGTCTGTTAGCTGGGACCCAGTATAGTGGCAGGCTGACTTGTGGGCCTACTAAGTTGACGGGGACGGAGGGCTTTGTCAACTTAGTCAATATGCACGATTCTGGCTCAAGTGACCGTACGATGTCCATCCAACGGCCGTAGTGCTTCTTCAACCTCTAGTCTTCTTGCTCCAGCCGCCCAAACCAGCGCCGGTCGTGCCTCGTGCTACTGCCTCCCGTGGCCGGCTGCGATGCAACGGTAGCCTCACCACCACCTACTACTCCCACTGTTGGCTAGGCCATCCCTCTACTCACCCACACCTCCTATTATTCTGTGGCGACGGCAACCTCACACCGCAGCGAACCAGTGAACCCTAGTACTCCTCTACTCGTGGGCATCCACACTACAAGAAATATGTCAACTTGTGACCACCACTATTGGTCACTGAAAGGTCAAAAATTTCCATTTGCGACCTTTTTGTGACCAAAAACAGAAGGTCAAAACCTGGCCGTCATAAACTGACTATAGCGACCTTTCTTCTGGAATGGTCGAAGACGTTTACGACCAAAATACGTCTATTGTTTCGTTTTGGTCACTAGCAACCTCCCCAGGCCACGTAGGCATCCAGCGTGGCAAGCTGATGTGGCACAAGATTCAGCCCGGTCCAATTCAGTTTTCTACATGGGCCTAGCCCAACAATTCGGCCTTTTTATATATTTTTTCTTGATTAATTTTGGTCAACTACATGGGCTAGGCCCAACATTTAAGCCATTTTATTTTAGGGCCGTAGCCTTTTTAGTCCACTAATTTTTATAGTTTCAGCCATTATACATTGGGTTACCACTAGTAAGCCAGCCCCACATGTCATGCTTATCTCAAAATATGTCCCACATGTCAGAAATTTCGAAATTTGTCAAACAACCATTATAACTTGGACCCTCTTGTCATGTTTCCATTTCACAGGTATTCAAATCACATACACAATCATTGTTTTGAACATACTAGAAAGCAAATGAAATTCGTCCAAAACAAGACTACATTAGTCTATTACAATTCAGTATACTACAACCCAGATATGCGTACAATTACAACGCATAATATGCTGCTCTTTGTTGATATGATTCACAGCTTCGGCCTTGGATTCACACTTCACCTGTGCAAAGAATAAGAATGAAAATATAAGAATAAGAATGTGTTCATCGAGTGATCCAATAACTTATAAGCAAGAATTGACATCAAATGCCATGTAGATAAATGGTATGACTAACACTAACCAGTACGTGTTCATGGTGTGACAAATGTTCTCACTAGCTAGGATTTTTTTGGTATATAGTATACTGACATGTGCAACTCTAACTAAATTGATCATAGAAATGAAAAGAACTGTAAGCATGTTTTTTTGGGTATATAGTATACTGACATGTTCATTCAGAATCCAGGCAATAGCAGATACACACCAGCAGATACACATTCAGAATCCAGTCAAATTTTAAGCAACAGGAGAACAGATCTAACAGACCAGACCATAATCAGCATGCATCAGGATTTATGGTTCTAGCAAAAAAGTGGCTGACTAACAAACTAGATATGCTTCTGCAGACTAACAGAATGGCAGCAAACATACTAATCAGATTGATTCGTTCAATTAGGGCTTGTTATAGATTATGCCCATCTAATTTATTCCCATCTAATTTATAGAAAATGGCAGCAAACATACTAATGGGATTTATATTAACAAACTAGATATATTCCGATCTAATTTATTCCAATGGATTAGGCCATGTTAGTACTGAACCTACAGCATTCTAATTACCTGCAACTAATCAGTAGCATACATGACATCAAAGGGATGCAAACTAGATAATTTAGTAGTCATCTACAGCAGAGAACAGTAGGCATTCTAACTTGCAGCTGAAAATCAGTAGCTAGATGACCACCAACAACACAAATCAGCTCAAACACTCGGTCCTCGACGTGGCGTACAGCAAGTAATAAGCCATGTAACCGAGGCCAAACTATAGCATCACAGAAAACAGAGGGGAACAAAGGGGTGGAGGGGCTCACCATGAGGGTGCTGCTGCTGCTCATCCATGGTCGGTCGTCCTACATCCATCCAGCGACAACTTCTCATTCATGGGAGGAAACCACATCACATCTCAGTCAAAGGAATGGAGGGTAAGGGAAGAAGAAGAAACTGAAGGTAAGAAGACATGGATGGTGTCGGAGAAGTGGTGGAGCAGCGTCCTCCATGGGCGCCGCCTCTGCGTCCACCACCGGGAACATCTCGTTTAGGTCCTTGGCCCGCAGCGCTTGCATGCACCAGATTAGATCACAACGCGGCGTCAAAGCTAGAGATCGATGCAACTTCAATTCAAAACTGGATATCAAAGAACAATGTACAGAAGAACTTTATATTTAGTTCTGCATGATCATCACGGTCTACAATAACAATACAGCATGGCCTTCTGCTTCTATAGCTAATCAGTGCCAAGAGTAGATCTCCGAGGTAATTGCAGTGCCTTGCAATGCCCCTAAATGCAACAAAGAAGGGCTTGTTAAAGTATTTTTACATTCATTCAAGACAGCAGCTTTTCTTTTTCTTGCAAAAGGACAGCAGTTAACAAGTATAATTACTCCCAAGAAAAGGTTTGAAAAACCCAACAGGTCTAGGAAACAACTGTTCAGTAAAGTGCAGCGGCTGGATAAATCTGTCATACACATCATTTAAGCGAAAAGTGTTCCAACTAGTATGGAACCACATATTTGTTATCTGTGTATCTACACACCTTTTGGTGTCCTTGCATTTTTTCTTCGTTCGACTAAACAGGACGGGCTGAATGTTCAGAAAAAGATGCAAGTGTATGTGGGCTCTTATTTTGTTTACACTCCATAAACAGAAAGAGGTTACTGGCAACTACTCCATGGCTAATTAACCCTTCCCTACAGCACTTATACATGCATGCCCATAACTATGTACTCTCAGATCAGATGTTGCCTAGCTAGCTTGTTTTAAGGATCCTTTCAACCTTGCTATGGAAGATACCATACTTGTAGCAGCAGCATCATGTATATGCATGGCTGGCTTGACTGCCGCGGGAAGTTGATCAAGGACGGTGGTCCGATTGACAGACAGCTAGTGGTCCTTCTCGGCCACCCACTTGCATCCATTCCAATCCAGCGTCATTGTAATATTTATAGGAAAAATTCAAATGATATGAAATGAGCTACCATGACCGTGGTCTCCGAGCTACCATTATCCTATGATATGAAATACTTCTGTTATAGGAAAAACATATAATCTTGATGGACTATATAGTGAATCTAGGGATTAATCCTTTTCATTAATTGATCATTTGAATTTTGTTAATATTTATGGACTACACATGGACAAAAAACATGAAATGATTTATTTGTTTGCAGACTAAGGAGACGACCATGATATACAGACTTGCATTCTATAACATGACATATCTTCAAGGTCCAGAGTACTAAGAAACATAACCTATCTAGTGCACATGTACCCAGAAATAACCATATTTTGTAAAACAAATAGGGAGCCCTCTAGTGGATCTGACGATGTATCTATCATAACACTGGGAAGGGACAGAAGAAAAATGAGGGGATTTGGGCTGTGCGAATCGGATCACCCTTGAAGGCCGCTGGTGAGCTTGACCTGGACGCCCTTGTCGACGAACTTGCCAGGTCGAGCACCGTCTCCTTGCGCCCTGCCTGAGTAAAAAAACAAACAAACAACACATCATCAACGGGACGCTCGTACCAACACGAATCGAATCATCGAACCAACCTGCAGCACCAGCTTACCATCTCAGGGACGCGGACCGAGGGGTAGCCTGGGCGGACCAACGAGGAAGACGTCAGCGCTGGGCGTTGAAGATCTGGCAGCACGCGTAGAGTAGTCGGGGGGCTCCTCTTCTCGCTTGTCTATGAATCTCGCCCGATCTGCTCCACGGGCAGGCGTCTTCGTTGGAGCAGCGAGGCGAACAGAGTAGTTGGCGTGTTCGTTGATGGTGAGGCAGGCGGTCGCCGATGGCGAAGATGGCTAGAGCAGCGAGGCGACGTGGGTGGGGCGGCGGTGGTGGATGGGCGACAAAGGTGGGGGATGGGAGTGTGCAGACCAACGGCGAGGGGACAGGGAGATGGCGGCGGATCTGGATCGGGGAGCAGCGGTGGATCTGTATCGGGGAGCAGCGGTGGGAAGCGGCTGCAAGCGCTAGGGTTGAGAGGGGTTTGCTGCAAGAGAGAGCGAGAGAGAGAAGCTAGATCGGGAAGGGGGCGGTGGCGAGGAGATGGGGACGAGGGAGGAAGGGGGCGACGGGGGGAGGGGTCGATCTGAGCTAGGGTTTGGGCTGCGGGTGGTGGGTATCTCTTTTTCTTTTCATTTTTTTCCTTTTCTGTAGATAGATGGATGGATGCATGTGGGATGGAGAGATGGATGGATGGATGGATGGACGCCATGTCATCGATCCGTGGACAGAGTTATGATTGGTTCAGAAAATTAGTGATGTAGAATAGTTTTTAAGTACTAAAAATAAAGAGATTTTATGAAGTAGCTATCAAAAATATTTTGCAAAAGGGCACCACACAAATTTTCACTAGAGTTAGACCACATTTTATGGATTAGGACCAATTTGTATGCATTTTTCATATTTCTAGCTATTTTTAATCATTTTTTGAGTGCTCGAAATTGTTTTTTTTTGTGAAGGAACTACCAAATAATTGTTGCAAAATTGGACCAAATCATTTTTCTAAAATATTAGGCCATATTTAATGCACAATTGACCAAATGGTTGGGTGTCAAAAGCTTTTATCCACCTCTCGTGAAAGAGACAAATTTCGTCGATTCAGTAGGACGCGGGTCAAATTTGAACTGCAGCTACCTCGTAGTTTCCTCTTTATTTAAAAAAAATCATTTCTAGGTACATAAGTATCTATTTAATCAGAGAAACACCAAAAAAATTCCAAGATTCAACCACTAGCTAGGAACGGTCATTCCCGCCGTTTTGACCGCGTTTTGAAATGGGCATAAAAAATTCAAAAAAATCAAAAAATTGGGAAACCTTCGCATTGTTTCATCATATGTGGCCAAGTACCCAGGAAAAATAACAAACTTGTAATACGGCAATTATTTTAAAAAAGTGTTCTCAGAAATGAGCTATCATCTCTCAATTTCATGGCTTTCAAGGCAAATGATCAAACTTATGGCCACATTCGTGGCATAGTTTGTTCAAATGATCTCATATTGTGCACAAAGGTGCATATTGGAATGGCAAACAATGTTGCCTAAGGAAGTTTTCATTTTCTTTGGACGAAAAAACTATTTTTCATTTTTCGAGTGCCCGAAAGGAGGTTTTTTTGTGAAGGAACTACCAAATAATTGTTGCAAAATTGGACCAAATCATTTTTCTAAAATACTAGGACATATTTAATGCACAATTGACCAAATGGTTGGGTGTAAAAAGTTTTGATCCACCTCTCGTGAAAAAGACAAATTTCCGCCGATTCAGCTGGAAGCGGGTCAAATTTGAACTGTAGTTGCCTCATAGTTTGCTATTTATTTTTTTTCAAAAAATCATTTCTAGGTACACAAGTATCTATTTAATCAGAGAAACACCGAAAAAAAATCCAAGATTCAACAACTAGCTAGGAATGGTCATTCCCAATGTTTTGACCGCATTTTGAACAGGGCATAAAAATTCAAAAAAAATCAAAAAATTGGGAAACCTTCGCATTGTTTGATTATATGTGGCCAAGTTCCCAGGAAAAATAACAAACTTGTAATACGGCAATTATTTTAAAAAAGTGTTCTCAGAAATGAGCTATCATCTCTGAAGATTCATGGCTTTCAAGCCAAATGATCAATCTTATGGCCACATTCGTGGCATAGTTTATTCAAATGATCTCATATTGTGCACAAGAGTGCATATTGGAATGGAAAACAATGTTGCCTAAGGATATTTTCATTTTCTTTGCACGAAAAAACCATTTTTCATTTTCCGAGTGCCCTAAAGGAGGTTTTTTTATGAAGGAACTACCCAATAATTGTTGCAAAATTGGACCAAATCAATTTTCTAAAATATTAGGACGTATTTAATGCACAATTGACAAAATGGTTGGGTGTCAAAAATATTGATCCACCTCTGGTGAAAAAGACAAATTCCCATCGATTCAGTTGGAAGCCGGTCAAATTTGAACTGCAGCTGCCTCATAGTTTTCTATTTATTATTTCCAAAAATCATTTCTAGTTACATAAGTACCTATTTAATCAGAAATACATGGTTTGATGGAGAGACATCGAGGTTTCAACGGTGGCCGAGGGCCCCAACTCTAGAGCGCGTAAGCTCGCATGCCCGCCGCGTGGTCACCGTGTGACCGTGGCGTTGCCATGTGTTCTAGGCGGCCTAGGCATGTCTAGTGGTTTGGGAACTCCCCAGGTAGGTGCTAGGAAGAAAATGACAACATAAGATTCTCACGAGGAGACCGGTCGATGCTTAAACATGAATAAGCAGCCAAGTGTTTGATTAACGGTACGGGAAATGTACAAGGCTAATGGCCGTGAGTTTTGGCTGAGGATGATCAGTTACTAAGAAGACTGTCTTCACAAATTTTCAGCTCAAAAGGAGCAGCCTAGGTGGTACTTGCTTTGCAAACCACCAAACTGGACATAAATACGAATGTTGAAGCTCGGCTCAAAATAATGAATGGATTGAGCTGGCATTTGGTGGAGGATGGTTATTTGGGCATAGGAAAGCACTGTAGAAAATGGATACTATTTGGACATGCCAAAGTGGTACTTCCTTCACAAACTGTTGTTCTGAATAGAATAGGAAAATGAATATTTTTGAATTATTTTTGAACTAGGAAAGGAAGGTTTTTACATATTTGACGAAGATATGACCCAAAGAATTTATGAGATTTTTTTGGGAATTTTGGGAATGACAAAAATATAGGTTGCTTCACAACCTAGGGCAAAAACTGCCACATGGACATGACACATAGGCAAAACTGATGAGATGGCGCCTAGTCATCGCAACCCACCACAATTTACAAGGCTATGACCATCTATATTGGTCATTAACAACTAGAAATAAGGTAGCAGACTAGCGTTGTTTGCTTTATGACCATTTCGTGTAAGGAAATTATGACCTTTCTGACCAAAATGGTCGCAATGGTGTAGGGTTTGGAGCCCCCCGGACAGCTTTTGACCAATTGGTCTAAAATGGTCATAAATTTATGACCATTTCTTCCAGGGTCACTGACAGAAGGTCATAAGTTGACATATTTCTTGTAGTCCCACTACCGCGTCTTCCCCGGCTCCACGTCGTCCCCTTCCTAGGCCTGGTCGTCGTCCACCGCCCTGGTGCTCTCCGCGCGGCGTGGTCAACGTGGTCAAGGAATCACTTCCATTGGACGTGGACTGTATGTGGAGAGGCTAACAGCTAGGTCCACGGCCGCAGCAACGAGGTGCCTCCTTATTACGTGCAAAATAATTATTCCTCCACCTGGCAGCGGGGACCCATCGGACGGGCCACCGTATTTCTCAAAAAAAACGTTTCCCCCTGACAGCTGGGACCCAACAGCTACATCTTGGCATGCAAGGAAGTGCCAGTCAGTCGGGACCCACCTGGTCGAAGCATACGTAGTGTTGTCATTCTGGTCGCAAACGTGTACGTACATATATACTGGTCGATGTCGAGGCGCGCATGTGTCGTAGTAGAGGCACGCACGTAGCATGTAAACGTACTTACAGTGGCCAGGGTACAAGAAAGAAAATACGGCCACGTATGTGTACATACGGGCGGGGTCTCGAATGCCTACTCACGCATACGTACGGCGATGTCTCATGTACATGTTTGGGTCGGAATGGAGAAACAGTGTCGTCGTGTTCATGGGGAGCCAACCGGCTCGGTCAGAATGGAATGCGTCGCCGTGTTCATCGGGAGGGCTTGGACGGAACATGCGATGGAAACGAGGCCTAGCGTACCGCAGAATGGAAGAAAGGGCATTGTGTTCGACCGTCCACGTTCGAAACGGGATCCTGTTCATCGGGAGGGGTCTGGCGTACCGCAAAATGGAGGAAATGGATCTCCTACGGTCGAAACGGGGGTCCTGTTGATCGGGAGGGGTGTGGCGTACGAGAAAATGGAGGAAACGGACTTCCTATGGTCGATATGGGGGTCCTGTTGATTGGGAGGGTTGTGGCGTACCGCAAAATGGACGAAACAGACTTGTGTTGGAGCGCTACGGTCGAAACGGTGGTCCTGTTCATCGGGAGGGGTGTGGCGTACCGCAAAACAGGACTCCACGGGATACTGTTCATCTCCACCGTCGACCTCCTCCAGCCTCCACGGGCTACTGTTCATCCACCGTCGACCTCCTCCAGCCTCCACTTGCGACTGTTCATCCACGGGCTCCTGTTCAACCAGCCTCCACCGGCCGCTACTCCACCGGCTAGTATTGAACCACCCCTCTCCACGGGCTCCTGTTCAACCAGCCATCCACGGGGTACTGTTCATCAACCCCTCCACCGTCTACTATTCATCCAGCCCTCCACGGGGTCGTCCTGTTCATCCAGCCCTCCACACCATGGGGTCATGTTCATCTAGAGGCAATGCCACGGGTCCTGTTCATCAACTCCCACCGCTCATTGTTCATCCAAACCCACCCGCAACGCTCACTGTTTATCCAAAGAGGAAGCATTGATCGGCTTCAGTTAGCAGCAGTAGAGAAGGAATCAATTGCTCGGGTTCAGTTAACAGCCATTGATCGATCGCTCGGGTTCAGTAATGCGTAGCCTGCAGTGCAATCGCTCGGGTTCAGTTAGAGCCCAACGCCTTGCTCGGTTTCAGTTAGATTCAACGCCTCGCATACATGCGTGTATGTGTACGAGAGAAACACGCATCGCTCGGCCCCCGACCACCAACCGTAACCGGGAACTCCCCAAAATTTTCCTCGCCCTCGCTTCTACCACGGTTTTTTCTGTCATGGACGGCCCAAAGAATGTCATGCGGCTGTGTCTCCGGCCCGCCCAAGACGAAAAGCCCATTTTCTGTCATGATTTTTTGTCATAGAAGTAGGAGCCCACCACATCTGTGATGATACCGGGTTTTGTCACAATTATCCTCATAGAAGTGTCATATGTATGACAGAAAAAAATTCGTTCGGCCCAAAATGTCACGGATGTGTCTTTTTTTTGTATTGTTGCAGGGGGCTAGGTCTAGGTACTCTGGTGCGCAGAAATTGCTCTTCGCCCTTCTCATGGCCTCTAGGAAGATATGTCATTACTTCCAAGCGCACGAGATCACCATTGTCACCCGCCTCCCTTTACAACGGATACAGCACAACCCAGATGCAACGGGGAGGATTGTGGAATGGGCTTTGGAGCTGTCAAGTTTTGGTCTGAAGTTTGAAAGTACCTCGACTATTCAGAGCAGAGTTTTGGCGGAGTTTATTGCAGAATAGACCTCGATGCCCGATGAAGAGGTCCAGGAGACCACTCTCCCTGGCAAGGAAACAAGTCGCAACTAGATTATGTACTTTGATGGGGATTTCTCGCTGCAAGGCACTGATGCGAGTGTGCTCCTCATTGCACCCACCTGAGAGCACCTCAAGTATGTAATCCAGGTGCACTTTCCTAGGGATGTCGACAAACAACACTGTCGAGTACAAGGGACTGCTTGCCGGTCTCAGGATCGCGGCAGACCTCAGAATCAAGAAGCTCATCATCAGGGGTGACTCACAGCTTGTCTTCAGGCAAGTTAACAAGGATTATCAAAGTCCGTTGACAGACTCCTATGTGGATGAAGTGAGGAAGCTGGAGGAGCGTTTCTATGGTATACATGTGCTACGTCTTGAGCTTGCGTTGGTTTTCCTTGAAGAGGAAAGGGTGATGCAGCACATTAGCATAAGTATTTCCCTCAGTTTTTGAGAACCAAGGTATCAATCCAGTAGGAGGATCCTCACAAGTCCCGCGCACATACACAAACAAACAAAGAACTCGCAACCAACGCAATAAAGGGGTTGTCAATTCCTTCAAGGCCACTTGCGAAAGTGAGATCTGATAGAGATATTATGATGAGATAAATATATTTTTGGTATATTATGATATAGATTGGAAAAGTAAGTATTCAAATAAAACTAGATTGAAAGCTTATATGATAAGAGATAGACCCGAGGGCCATAGGTTTCACTAGTGGCTTCTCTCAAGATAGCATAATTATTACGGTGGGTGAACAAATTACTGTTAAGCAATTTATAGAAAAGCGAATAATTACGAGATTATCTAGGCATTGTCATGTATATAGGCATCACGTCCGTGACAAGGAGACCGACTCCTGCCTGCATCTACTACTATTACTCCACATATCGACCGCTATCCAACATGCATCTAGAGTATTAAGTTCATGAAGAACAGAGTAACACTTTAAGAAAGATGACATTATGTAGAGGCATAATCTCATGCAATATGATATAAACCTCATCTTTTTAACCTCAATGGTAACAGTACAATATGTGCCTTGCTGCCCCTATTGTCACTGGGAAAGGACATCGCAAGATTGAACCCAAAGCTAAGCACTTCTCCCATTGCAAGAAAGATCAATCTAGTTGGCCAAACCAAACTAATAATTCAAAGAGACTTGCAAAGATAACTTAATCACACATAAAAGAATTCAGAGGAGATTCAAATATTTCTCATATATAAACTTGATCATAAACCCACAATTCATCGGATCTCGACAAACACACCGCAAAAAGAGTTACATCGAATAGATCTCCAAGAAGAGGAAGGAGAACTTTGTATTGAGAATCAAAGAGAGAGAAGAAGCCATCTAGCTAATAACTATGGACCCGAAGGTCTGTGGTAAACTACTCACAACTCATTGGAGAGGCCTTGGAGTTGATATAGAGGCCCTCCATGGTGGATTCCCCCTCTGGTGGAGCGCCGGCGACGACTCCAAGATGGGATCTCGCGGATACAGAAGGTTACAATGGTGGAAATAGTTTTTCGGTGGCTCCCCTGAAGTTTTCGGGGTACATGGGTATATATAGGAGGAAGGAGTACCTCGGTGGACGCTCAAGGGGCCCACAAAGGTGGGGGCATGCCTACCTGTAGGGGGCGCGCCGGGCACCCTCGTGGCCGCCTCGCTTGTTTTTTGACTTGCACTCCAAGTCCCCTGGATCACGTTTGTTCCAAAAAGATCGATCCCAAAGGTTCCATTCTGTTTGGACTCTGTTTGATGTTCCTTTTCTTCGAAACATTGAAATAGGCAAAAAAACAGCAATTCGGGCTGGGCCTCTGGTTAGTACGTTGTCGGTGTACAAAAGTAGGGGCACAACTTTTGTACCCCTTTACTTGTGCGCGGGCAGTCAGAGCCACGCGCCATGACCACGAGCGGGAAGGCAGGGGAGGTGAACCGAGGCAAAACCAAAGTCCAAGATAAACAAGACAACGCCAAGGGCCGAGACCACAGAGAGCAAATGGGCGAAGCAGGTTTCCCTGACAAGACCCGTGCCGTGGCAGCCTCAGCAGCCCGGCAAGACCCTTGCCGGGGCGACTCGCCCACACTAGCGGAGTAAGCCACCCTCGAACCCATGGCCTCCAACATCATCAACCACGTTGGGCCAGGGCTCGGGAGGCACCTCCATGGTGGTATGTAGATCTTTGTGAAGACAAAGAACATATGAGATCAGATGAGGATCACAAGACGGCGATAGTTGGCGGGACCTTAGCGAAGGAAACCCACAAGACCCCCGGCAAGATCCTTGTCGGGGACAGCAGCGCGCCACGGCAACACCCTTGCCGAGCCACCGGGCAAGGCCCTTGCCAAGGGCGTCAGCCGGACCACAGCTAGGGCTGCACCAACCAAGTCTCCACCGCCGTTCACATGCAGCTGCCAGCTCAACCAGCTGAGCAGGCACCTGCGTGGCAACATGCGGTTTCCAGGCCAACTTAGCATGCGCCTGAGTGGTGGCATGCAGATCTTCGTGAAGGCTCCACCACCGCGCCACCTCAGCTGCTTGCCTGCCTACATCGCGCCGCATGCATCACTGGCCAAGGCGCGTGTAGAAGCGAGGAGGAGCGACGATGAACGGGACGGGCCTCACTCCCGTCCCCAATAAAGCAAGAGGACACCTAAGCTATGCATTAAATGCATCTTTCCCTGTAATGTGAGCGATAAGCTCATACCACCATAGGCCTTTCCACCTCCTGTGTGCCACTGTGGCAGCCCCTTTCGACTATAAAAGGAGGCCCATGGCGTACTGGAGGGGGATGCGGCTCTTTTGAACCACGCAGCGACCATAGCTAGTTCAAGAGCTAAAGAACACTCAATACATCCACCAAAGCAGGACTAGGGTTTTATGAATCCTCGTGGCCCGAACCTGGGTAAATGATCCTTATGCTAATTGTTAATCCTGCTTTTCTCGCAACCCTGCGCCCCGACAACCGTAGAAGGGATCCTCGTGATCCCATAGGTGTTGTTTCCCACCGACATCTTTGGCACACCATGTAGGGGAGCGCAATTGTGAGAATCTAGTCTACTAGTTGCCCCAGCAGTCCTCCATCGCCATGGTTCCTAAGAAGAAGACGACCACGGCGATTAGTTCGTTCGGGACCGGACTGCTAGTACCGGTGCAGACCAGGCGCGGCCCGTGAACATCCACATCGCACTCATAGTCCAGGCCTGGTGAGCAGCACAGTTCGTACGCCAGGCGACGAGCCACGTGTCACGAGCTCCAGAGCCGGAGTTGGGCCCCTCGCAGGCGGCACGGGGCCCTCCAGGGGCATTGTCATGCCGCCAGATGGCGGCGCGGCGACCTCCAAGACGCCAACACCGGCGCCCACGGCACGCTCTTCTCAGGTCGTGCGCGATGAGCAGCGCCGCCCTACTGGTGACCCTGGGCGCCGCCTTGGGAAGAATCCCACGCACCGTTCACATGGTGAGGAGGGCCAGCATGCGCGCCGAGGTGCTGGCGGAGGTAGCAGACGGCTGCGGGGTCGTGATGCGGCTCCTTTTAACGCGGTTAGAAGTCGAAGTGCATTGCGGTCGACATAGTTTTTGCCGCCGCCCACGCTAGCAGAAGCCCTAGCACACGCGCAACTGCTCCTCGACTTTCCTCCCGCTATGGAGAAGCTTCAAGAATGGAGGGCCATAGTCTAGAGTCTCATCAGCATCGCTAACAACAACGAGTTGCAGCCGGCAGGACCCATAGGTCGTCACTCCGGCGAGCCACCGCAAGCCAGCAGAGATCTGGCCGGAGGCAATGCGGCGACGGTGCACTCCCCTCCTCCACACCGGCCAGACACCCTTTGCCCTGGTCTACGGGGGAGAAGCAGTTCTCCCCATGGAACTCATATACGGGTCACCTCGAGTGCTCGCTTATGATGAGCTTGAGCAAGAGCGATTGCGGCAAGATGACACAACGCTCCTTGAGGAAGACCGTCTCCGGGCGGCTGTTGGAGCAGCATGCTACCAGCAAGCCTTGCGCCTCTACCATAGCCGCAAGGTTCATGCCCGGAGCTTTGAGGAAGGCGACCTTGTTCTTCGGCACGTTCAGTCGGCCAAGAATTCCAACAAATAGACGCCAAAGTGGGAAGGCCCTTATCGGGTAACGCGAGTCACCAGGCCTGTCACAGTCCGCCTTGAGACCGAAGATGCCATTCCAGTGAGCAAATCCTGTAATGTCGAGCATCTTCATAAGTTTTACGCATAAGGCGCGGCTGGAGGGCCTCCCGACAAGCCACCTGTTGTGCAAGCTTTGCCGGCAAGGCATGTGACCCTTTGTACAAAGCCAGGCATAGACCCTGAGCATAAATAAATGAAGCGCTGGCGCCCTAAGTCATATCATGCATAGTAGATTGTGTCTCTCCCTTGGTTAGGGTTGATAGTGCTTAGCGGCGACTAACCCCTAGCATAGAGGTCGAGTTCGCGTCATTTTGTTCCTATCCTTCCTCTTTGGTATGCAGTGTACATGATATGTTTCCGCCAAGACAAGTGGAAGGAAGAGAACAAGCCAGCACCTCGGGCCCGGCAAGCCGAGCTTGCAGAGGGAAGAAGACACGAAGGTCCACCCACGGCAAGTCAAGGTTGCCGGGGGCTGAAGATTCAGATAAGTTTCCCCATCCCCTGTCATGCATTTCCGTATGAAACTTGGGACCTATGGAACCTCGTTTTGTTCAAAGGCTGCCGTGCTCCCCTCGTTCCTATCACCCAAGAGCTTCTTGGTTCGGAATATGGTTGTAGCCGTGGCGGCAAGGAAGCAAGTGTAGGGCCCACCCCCACTTCATCCCTACTTCCGCGAAAGGCGTGAATATGGGCGAATGGAGTGGGGGAATGGCGAGGCCTGCTGCCGGGCAACGATGCTTATATTGAAAATAACAAGGACCTGTCCCTTGGTTTGGGCTTTGCTCACACGCACGCACAAGACCTGGCAAGCACCCCTTTTCCATTAATACGTTCCATACAGGTACGGTAAGTACGGAACATAAACATGAACAGGGAGGTTGCGAGTTTTAGATCTAAATAAGGCCCGTAGGCTTACAAGTTAAAAAAAGATAAGGTGCCTATAATCCCTTTCTTGTCCCTCTCCTCGAGAAATAAAACAAGAAAGCAAAAGGGCAAAAAGGGGTTCCTAGGCGAGGTACGAGCAGCAGAGGTCGCCAAGAAAACATGCCGGTGGTCGCCAAGGAGAGGGTTGGTAGTGGTGGCATGGGAGGAAGAGCTAGAAGATGAGGTAGCGGTCCCTTAATACGCTATGAAGGCGTTGGTGCCATCGTACTCCAACTTGACAGCCCGCCACCTGTTCTTTGCCTTCTTCGGCCTCCCTACGCCAACCGCCCAAGGAGGTGACCCCGAGAAGTTCAAGGACGAGCGACGCCCACCTACGGTTTCACCAAGATCAATCTATGAGTTCATCTAGCAACGAGAGAGAAGAGTGCATCTACATACCCTTGTAGATCATGTGGAAGCGTTCAAGAGAACGGGGTTGAGGGAGTCGTACTCGTCGTGATCCAAATCACCGATGATCCTAGTGCTGAACGGACAGCACCTCCGCGTTCAACACACGTACGGTTGGGGAAGACGTCTCCTCCTTCTTGATCCAACAAGGGGGAAGGAGAGGTTGATGGAGATCTAGCAGCACGATGGCGTGGTGGTGGATGCAGCAGGGATCCCGGAGGGCCTCGCCAAGCGTCTGCGGGAGGGAGAGGTGTAGCAAGGGGGAAGGGAGGCGCCAAGTGCATGGGTGCAGCTGCCCTCCCTCCCCCCTCTTTATATAGGGTCCCCAAGGGGGGGCGCCGGCCCTAGGAGATTGAATCTCCAAGGGGGGGCGCCGGCCCTAGGAGATTGAATCTCCAAGGTGGGGCGGCAGCCAAGGGGGTGCCTTACCCCCCAAAGCAAGTGGAGGCGCCTCCCACCCCTAGGGTTTCCAACCCTAGGCACAGGGGGGCCCAAGGGGGGCGCACCAGGCCCCCAGGGGCTGGTTCCCCTGCCACTTCACCCCATGTGGCCCTCCGGGATAGGTGGCCCCACCCGGTGGACCCCCGGGACCCTTCTAGTGGTCCCGGTACAATACCGGTGACCCCCGAAACTTTCTCGATGGCCGAAACTCGACTTCCCTTATATAATTCTTTACCTCCGGACCATTCCGGAACCCCTCGTGATGTACGAGATCTCATCCGAGACTCCAAACAACTTTCGGTTTAATGCATACTAATATCTCTACAACCCTAGCGTCACCGAACCTTAAGTGTGTAGACCCTACGGGTTCGGGAGACACGTAGACATGACCGAGACGGCTCTCCGGTCAATAACCAACAGCGGGATCTGGATACCCATGTTGGCTCCGACATGCTCCTTGACAATCTCATCAGATGAACCATGATGTCGAGGATTCAAGCAACCCCGTATACAATTCCCTTTGTCAATCGGTATGTTACTTGCCCGAGATTCGATTGTCGGTATCCCAATACCTCGTTCAATCTCGTTACCGGCAAGTCACTTTACTCATACCGTAATGCATGATCCCGTGACCAGACACTTGGTCACTTTGAGCTCATTCTGATGATGCATTACGGAGTGGGCCCAGAGATACCTCTCCGTCATATGGAGTGACAAATCCCAGTCTCGATCCGTGTCAACCCAACAGACACTTTCGTAGATACCCGAAGCATACCTTTATAGTCACCCAGTTACGTTGTGACGTTTGGTACACCCAAAGCACTCCTATGGTATCCGGGAGTTACACGATCTCATGGTCTAAGGAAAAGATACTTGACAATGGAAAAGCTCTAGCAAACAAACTATACGATCTTGTGCTATGCTTAGGATTGGGTCTTGCCCATCACATCATTCTCCTAATGATGTGATCCCATTATCAACGACATCCAATGTCCATAGTCAGGAAACCATGACTATCTATTGATCAATGAGCTATTCAACTAGAGGCTCACTAGGGACATGTTATGTATATACACATGTATTACGATTTCCGGATAACAAATTATAGCATGAATAAAAGACAATTATGAACAAGGAAATATAATAATAATCCTTTTATTATTTCCTCCATGGCATATTTCCAACAGTCGCCCACTTGCACTAGAGTCAATAATCTAGTTACATTGTGATGAATCGAACACCCATTCAGATCTGTATGCACTTTGCAAATATCTATGTCTCCATCTTGAACATTTTCTCGGATGGAGTTGAAACAACGCTTGATGTGCCTGGTCTTCTTGTGAAACCTGGGCTCCTTAGCAAGGGCAATAGCTCCAATGTTGTCACACAAGAGAGTGATCGGCCCCGACGCATTGGGTATGAATCCTAGGTCGGTGATGAACTCCTTCATCCATATTGCTTCGTACGCTACCTCCGAGGCTTCCATGTACTCCACTTCACATGTACATCCCGCCACGACGCTCTGCTTGCAACTGCACCAGCTCACTGCTCCACAATTCAACAGATACACGTATCCGGTTTGTGACTTAGAGTCATCCAGATCTGTGTTGAAGCTAGCGTCGACGTAACCCTTTACGACGAGCTCTTCGTCACCTCCATAAACGAGAAACATATGCTTAGTCCTCCTTAGGTACTTCAGGATATTCTTGACAGCTGTCCAGTGTTCCTTGCCGGATTACTTTGGTACTTTCCTACCAAACTTACGGCAAGTCTAACATCAGGTCTGGTACATAGCATGACATACATAATAGACCCTATGGCTGAGGCATAGGGGATGACACTCATCTCTTCTATATCTTCTGCCATGGTCGGGCATTGAGCCGAGCTCAATCTCACACCTTGCAATACAGGCAAGAACCCTTTCTTGGACTGATCCATATTGAACTTCTTCAATATCTTATCAAGGTATGTGCTTTGTGAAATACCTATGAGGCGTCTCGATCTATCCCTATAGATCTTGATGCCTAATATGTAAGCAGCTTCTCCAAGGTCCTTCATTGAAAAACACTTATTCAAGTAGGCCTTAATGCTATCCAAAAGTTATATATCATTTCCCATCAAAAGTATGTCATCTACATATAATATGAGAAATGCTACAGAGCTCCCACTCACTTTCTTGTAAACGCAGGCTTCTCCATAATTCTGCATAAACCCAAACGCTTTGATCATCTCATCAAAGCGAATGTTCCAACTCCGAGATGCTTGCACCAACCCATAAATGGATCGCTGGAGCTTGCATACCTTGTTAGCATTCTTAGGATCGACAAAACCTTCCGGCTACATCATATACAGTTCTTCCTTAAGATAGCCGTTAACGAATGTTGTTTTGACGTCCATCTGCCATATCTCATAATCATAGTATGTGGCAATTGCTAACATGATTCGTACGGACTTCAGCTTCGCTACGGCAGAGAAAGTCTCATCGTAGTCAACCCCTTGAACTTGTCGATAACCCTTAGCAACAAGTCGAGCTTTATAGATGGTAACATTACCATCCGCGTTTGTCTTCTTCTTAAAGATCCATTTGTTTTCTATCGCTCGCCGATCAGCGGGCAAGTCTGTCAAAGTCCATACTTTGTTTTCATACATGGATCCTATCTCGGATTACATGGCTTCAAGCCATTTGTTGGAATCTGGGCCCGCCATCGCTTCTTCATAGTTCGAAGGTTCACTGTTGTCTAACAACATGATTTCCAGGATAGGGTTGCCATACCACTCTGGTGTGGAACGTGTCCTTGTGGACCTACGAAGTTCAGTAGCAACTTGATCCGAAGTACCTTGATCATCATCATTAATTTCCTCTCCAGTTGGTGTAGGCACCACAGGAACATTTTCCTGAGCTGCACTACTTTCCGGTTCAAGAGGTAGTACTTCATCGAGTTCTACTTTCCTCCCACTTACTCCTTTCGATAGAAACTCTTTCTCCATAAAGGATCTGTTCTTGGCAACAAACATCTTGCCTTCGGATCTAAGGTAGAAGGTATACCCAATGGTTTCCTGGGGGTATCCTATGAAGACGCATTTTTCCGACTTGGGTTCGAGCTTTTCAGGTTGAAGTTTCTTGACATAAGCATCGCATCCTCAAACTATTAGAAACAGCAGCTTAGGTTTCTTCCCAAACCATAATTCATACGGTGTCTTCGCAATGGATTTAGACGGTGCCCTATTTAAAGTGAATGTAGCTGTCTCTAGAGCGTATCCCCAAAATGATAGTGGTAAATCAGTAAGAGACATCATAGATCGCACCATATCCAATAGAGTGCGATTACAACGTTCGGATACACTGTTACGCTGAGGTGTTCCAGGCGGCGTGAGTTGTGAAACGATTCCACATTTCCTTAAGTGCGTACCAAATTCGTGACTTAAATATTCTCCTCCACGATCTGATCGTAAGAACTATATCTTTCGGTCACGTTGATTCTCTACCTCATTCTGAAATTCCATGAACTTTTCAAAGGTCTCATACTTGTGTTTCATCAAGTAGACATACCCATATCTACTTAAGTCATTAGTGAGAGTGAGAACATAACGATATCCTCCGTGAGCCTCAACGCTCATTGTACCACATACATCAGTATGTATGATTTCCAATAAGTTGGTTGCTCTCTCCATTGTTTCGGAGAATGGAGTCTTGGTCATTTTGCCCATGAGGCATGGTTCGCATGCGCCAAATGATTCATAATCGAGAGACTCTAAAAGTCCATCAGCATGGAGCTTCTTCATGCGCTTGACACCAATGTGACCAAAGCGGAAGTGCCACAAGTATGTGGGACTATCGTTATCAATCTTACATGTTTTGGTATTCACACTATGAATATGTGTAATATTACGTTCGAGATTCATTAAGAACAAACCATTGACCAGCGGGGCATGACCATAAAACATATCTCTCATATAAATAGAACAACCATTATTCTCGGATTTAATGAGTAGCCATCTCGTATTAAACGAGATCCAGATACAATGTTCATGCTCAAAGCTGGCACTAAATAACAATTATTGAGGTTTAAAACTAATCCCGTAGGTAAATGTAGAGGTAGCATGCCGACGACGATCACATCGACCTTGGAACCATTCCCGACGCGCATCGTCACCTCGCCCTTCGCCAGTATCCGCTTATTCCGCAGCTCCTGCTTTGAGTTACAAATATGAGCAACGGCACCGGTATCAAATACCCAGGAGCTACTACGAGCACTAGTAAGGTACACATCAATTACATGTATATCACATATACCTTTAGTGTTGTCGGCCTTCTTGTCCGCTAAGTATTTGAGGCCGTTCCTCTTCCAGTGACCCTTCCCTTTGCAATAAAAGCACTCAGTCTCAGGCTTGGGTCCATGCTTTGACTTCTTCCCGGCAACTGGCTTACCGGGCGCGGCAACATCCATGTCGTCCTTCTTGAAGTTCTTCTTACCCTTGCCTTTCTTGAACTTACTGGTTTTATTGACCATCAACACTTGATGTTCCTTTTTGATTTCTACCTCTGCTGACTTCAGCATTGAAAATACTTCAGGAATAGTTTTCACCATCCCCTGCATATTGTAGTTCATCACAAAGCTCTTGTAGCTCGGTGGGAGCGACTGAAGGATTCTGTCAATGACCGCCTCGTCCGGGAGGTTAATGTCCAGCTGGGACAGGCGGTTGTGCAACCCAGAGATTTTGAGTATGTGCTCACTGACAGAACTATTTTCCTCCATCTTACAACTATAGAATTTGTTGGAGACTTCATATCTCTCGACCCGGGCATGAGCTTGGAAAACCATTTTCAGCTCCTTGAACATCTCATATGCTCCGTGTTGCTGAAAACGCTTTTGGAGCCCCGGTTCTAAGCTATAAATCATGCCGCACTGAACGAGGGAGTAATCATCAGCACGTGACTGCCAAGTGTTCATAACGTCTTGGTTCTCCGGGATGGGTGCTTCACCTAGCGGTCCTTCTAGGACATATGCTTTCTTGGCATCTATGAGGATGATCCTCAGGTTCCGGATCCAGTCCGTATAGTTGCTACCATCATGTTTCAGCTTGGTTTTCTCTAGGAACGCGTTGAAGTTCATGTTGACATGAGCGTTGGCCATTTGATCTACAAGACATTTTGCAAAGATTTTTACACTAAGTTCATGATAATTAAGTTCATCTAATCAAATTATTTAATGAACTCCAACTCATATTAGACATCCCTCTAGTCATCTAAGTGTTACATGATCCGAGTCGACTAGGCCGTGTCCGATCATCACGTGAGACGGACTAGTCATCATCGATGAACATATCCATGTTGATCGCATCTTCCATACGACTCATGTTCGACCTTTCGGTCTCTCTGTTCAGAGGCCATATCTGTACATGCTAGGCTCGTCAAGTTAACCTAAGTGTTTTGCGTGTGTAAATCTGTCTTACACCCGTTGTATGTGAATGTTAGAATCTATCACACCCGATCATCACGTGGTGCTTCGAAACAACGAACAGTCGCAACGGCGCACAGTTAGGGGGAACACTTTCTTGAAATTATTATGAGGGATCATCTTATTTACTACCGTTGTTCTAAGTAAACAAGATGCAAAAACATGATAAACATCACATGCAATCAAATAGTGGTGACATGATTTGGCCAATATCACATAGCTCCTTTGATCTCCATCTTGTGGGCTCCATGATCATCTTCGTCACCGGCATGACACCATGATCTCCATCATCATGATCTCCATCATCGTGTCTCCATGAAGTTTCTCGCCAACTATTACTTCTACTACTATAGCTAACAGTTTAGCAATGAAGTAAAGTAATTACAAGGCATTAATTCATTGACACAGAGGTCATACAATAATTAAGACAACTCCTATGGCTCCTGCCGGTTGTCATACTCATCGACATGCAAGTCGTGATTCCTATTACAAGAACATGATCTCATACATCACATATATATCATTCATCACAACTTTTGGCCATATCACATCACAAAGCAATTGCTGTAAAAACAAGTTAGACGTCCTCTAATTGTTGTTGCATCTTTTACGTTGCTGCAATAGGGTTCTAGCAAGAACATTTTCTTACCTACGAAAAAGCCACAACGTGATTTGCCAACTTCTATTTACCCTTCATAAGGACCGTTTTCATCGAATCCGCTCCAACTAAAGTGGGAGAGATAGACACCCGCTAGCCACCTTATGCAACTAGTGCATGTCAGTCGGTGGAACCTGTCTCACGTAAGCGTACATGTAAGGTCAGTCCGGGCCGCTTCATCCCACAATACCGCTGAAGCAAAATAAGACTAGTAGTGGACAGAAAGTTGACAACATCTACGCCCACAACAAATTTGTGTTCTACTCGTGCAAAGAGAACTATGCATAGACCTAGCTCATGATGCCACTGTTGGGGAACGTTGCAGAAAATAATTTTTTTCCTACGGTTTCACCAAGATCTATCTATGAGTTCATCTAGCAACAAGAGAGAAGAGTGCATCTTCATACCCTTGTAGATCATGCAAAAGCGTTCAAGAGAACGGGGTTGAGGGAGTCGTACTCCTCGTGATCAGAATCACCGATGATCCTAGTGCTGAACGGACAGCACCTCCGCGTTCAACACACGTACGGTTAGGGAAGACGTCTCCTCCTTCTTGATCCAGCAAGGGGGAAGGACAGGTTGATGGAGATCCAGCAGCACGATGGCTTGGTGGTGGATGCAGCAGGGATCCCGGCAGGGCTTCCCCAAGCGTCTGCGGGAGGGAGAGGTGTAGCAAGGGGGAAAGGAGGCGCCAAGTGCATGGGTGCGGCTGCCCTCCCTCCCCCCTCTTTATATATGGTCCCCAAGGGGGGCGTCGGCCCTAGGAGATTGAATCTCCAAGGGGGGGCGGCGGCCAAGGGGCGCCCCCCACCCCTAGGGTTTCCAACCATGGGCGGCGGCCCCCATATCAAGTGGAGGCGCCCCCCATGGCAAGTGGAGGCGCCCCCCACCCCTAGGGTTTCCAACCATGGGCGCATGGGGGCCCAAGGGGGGCGCACCAGCACACCAGCCGTTATGTTGTCCGAGTCATCCCAGGTTTCTAAATAGTCTGAGCCATTTGCAAATCCTTTCTTTCCGTTCCCGGTGTCCTTTATGGTCAGAATAACCACACTAATCGGTGCGTTGAGGTAAATTATTGCCTTTACATATATGTTGGGGTTATTATTACGACTCTAGGTGTCTTAGAAGATTACCTAGTAAACTAGCCATGTTTTGTGTTCCCCGTGTGATGATTCTGGCCATCATTCTCGAAAGCATCCCGTGATGTTATTAGTTAGTAGGTATTCCATTCCGGGGTTCTTGAACCCGAGATTCACCCTTCTTACCTCATGTTGATAGTGTTTGCTAGTTCCTTTACGATATCAGTAACCTTTGCGATAGTCCTTGAGGTCCGTGGTATATCATTCTTCCAAATACCATGAACCATCCTTCGCAGGAGTTCCTTTGAACCAAAAGATCACAATAAGAGTGCTCTTGATGAGTTCTTCATTCTACATTGTGAATCTGCCAACTCTACCTTCCTGCATGGGTTAGCCGGAAGAAATGTTGAGCTTTGCTCAACATACTAATCTATGCATCCACAACTCAGAAAATCAGATGTTCTTTTGAGTTGTCCCTCTTTACTTGTTTTCTAGCCCTCGTCTATCAATTGATAGTAAGGAGTAGTTGGCAATCGTGTTTATCGATGCCTATTACTCTAGTGGTCCGTCAAGCCATTCTAGTTCAGAATGACTAGGAGAAACAAACTCCAGTACCTTATCCATTTCTAGGATTGGGTCAAAGCACCTGTATTCCGCAGATCAAATGCCAATCCAGTTTTGATTCTGTTCTACCCTGGAGTATTACCCCCTTTATGTCAGAATTGTCATGAGAATTGCACCATCTCTCATGAATTATTGACGAAGTGATACTTCTTGCCATCATTTTTCATTCGTCGGTCCCGTGTTGTCGCAACCGAAATGCCGGCAAGTGAACCATGATGTGTGAAATCAATACTCCTAGTAACTCCGTTGCTTGGTAGTTAATGGACAATATTCTCATTCTTAGCGTGTTGATTATTGAATCATCACCCTAAGGTTGATTGTGCCACCTAGTCCATTTTCTCGGTGCACACTTTTATTGATGAGTTAGGATCTTGTCAAGTCCTCGCTCATTTGATCATATCATCTTGCCCTCAAAAGCAAGATTGTTCTCGGGCTTAGTAACATAATGGTGGTTCGTGATTTTCCGAATTTCTTCTCGGAAGTATCACCAGGTTGTCACCTGGCCGCTATGTTGAGTTCGTGATCAAGTTGGTTTTCGAAACCACCCTTTCTCCAAGAATCTGTGTTGGATATCCCTGAGCTAGTTGGTTGAGCTAGACAACAACTTGGAGAGTTGGAAGATAAAAGCTTGACTGGCTTAGTTCATGTTAACGGATATCTTCTTGTGTGTGTGTGTTGAAGAAAGATGATATCTCCATCGATTGGTCCTTGTGATCAGTTGTTGGATCTATTGTCTTGTCAAAACTTTGATTTGAGTATGGGCTATCGTCAAGTCAAATCAGAACCAACGATGTTCATAATGTTGTCTTACTCGTGGTTGATCCCTCGGGCATACACCATTACATCCTTTGGTCTGACCAATACTATCACCTTGTTCACATAATGGCGGAATTCCAGTGATATGGAAATTTTGATGAGTTGTTGTTGAGCCCATTAGCAACATTTTATCTCCTCCATAATTCATGATGAACATCAGGCTAGTGTTGGAAACTTGTGTAAGCATTATCTTCGTGTTCCGTTCATGAGGTATATGTTCGGATGTAAGAAGTGACTTCCTCAGATTCACGTGCATTTAATGTAAGTTGCCGCCGTGAATTTGATAAAGTCAATGTTGCTTCCTTGGAATCACCCCAAGTTAGTCACACATGTGCAAAGTATACTATGGTTTGGTAGATTAATTACCTCCACTCCATATGTATTCCGTAGCACACCAAGCCACTGATTGATTTGTTCAAGGAGAAGAAGCTCCTTCTTAAGAGTATACCCTATGCAAGGACTTTGATATCCTCGATGAGGGTTCCCCTCCGGAACTCGGTAGTGTTTTATTGTAAGACTACCATGGGATCATGTTTGTCTGGGACAACGTGTTCACATGTTTATAGCAGAACCAGCTCATGTTTTGGAGCTTGGTATCGTAGTTCATTTCCCGAGAATCACGCAACGTCATCTCGTCGATTTGTGTTGCAAACTTTCATTTTTCTTTCTAGACTTGATGAGTCTGGAATATCCTAACACCAACCAGATCTGAATCTTGGGCAGATATGATGGTTGGAACGTTTCCCAAGAATGATAATAATGGTCTCACTGTAACTGGTAAAGTGGATGTCGTGGCCAACGCACCTAGCCGGAGGATCTATCACTATAGTATCTTGATTGGGCAATTTGTCCATTTTCTCCACGAGGATTTCATGCGGCTTATTCTATAAGTTGTTCCTTAGGGATTCTTGTGCTATGGGTTTCCCCGATAAGCTATAACCATCCAAACGGTGGAATCACTCTCGTTGAGTTATTCCCAGTTACCATAATCATTTCCAGCATTTGCAATTTTGTTTCCAGCTTGCACCTCAGTAACTACTGTTTAGGATCATCTTCAAAAGTGGTCCTACCATGGGTCCCATCCACTTCCGATGATAAGAAAAAACATCCATTGTGTTGTCTTCAACAAGGTAGTCCACATCATCCATTCTAGTCTGAGTATGTCATTCTTTCGAACTCCTTCAAATGATCGATTGCGATTGCCTTGGGATGGTATAAAAAGTCTCAATGATATCTATATCAAAAGTAATTCGATTTGCCACTTAAGGGAATATTTATGCAGTCACTTTCCTTAAGATGTCTTGTTATGTTATCATGGCAACTCAACTCCTCGCTACGTGGACCAACGTTCACCACCTTCTTAAGTGTGGAATTGTGTCTACGTAGTGAACCTTCATCATCTGTTACACTCCATCCCTCTGGATGTATGTTTCATGTCTCAACTCGAGAAATGTTCAATGTCTCATTCCGCGAGTTGATCGTCGGTTGTTCGATCTTCGAGAAGATCGATCCTTCTAGAGTTTTCCCTTTCCTCTCGTTGTCCTGATAGTTGGAGCTCTCGGAGCATGACAGCGAGACAAAGATCATGATCGAATCAATGATCTTATGAAGTGCAACCTGGATCGTGAAGATTGTGTTGGTCTTGTACCCCCTCTGTCTTCTTACCTCACGTCTTGAATCTCGGGATGAGATTCTTGTTTAGTGGGGGTGAGTTGTCACAGCCCTAGAAATCTTCTTGTAATTAGTGGCATTGCATCCATGCATCATTTTCATTTTCATTTAAACTTGAAATGGGGATTGACTAAACCCTAGCACCAAATGAATTGAACTAGGTTCAACTAAAATATTTTCAATGAGTCCAAATGGCTATCAAAAATGTTCATCATTTCTGGAAAATGCTGGAGACATAACCAGGGGTGTTGCACATTTTTCCATGACATATTTGGGCTCTTAATTAAATCTTATAGTATTTGCATTTGGGCATTTAAATGCTATTAAATATTTTAAATGCTCAAATAATCATAAACTAAAATGTTTACTGTTGGATATATTCCAAATAGTAGTCATGATTAGTTTCATGATTTTTGGTAATGCCCTGACATTTTTAATAAAGCCCTGAAATTACAAAAAAATAGAAAACAGAAAAGAGACAGAGAGAGACTTACCTGCCGTCCACCTAGCAGCCCACCTGGCCCAGTTCCAGCTGGCAGCCCAGCCCACTGGCCTGAAGCGGTCGTCTTCAACCCCTGCCAGGAGGCAGAGGCGTGTCACCCGCGCGCGTGCTCATGCCTGGCCACCTCCTGCTTGCTGCCGCCTCCCCAACGTCACCCTGGAGATGCCACACACCCCTCTGGAACTCTCTCACTCTCTCCCGACCTCTTCCCCCTCCTCTACTTTCTCTCCCTCTCTGCCCGAGCGGAGCTCGCCGCCGCCATACGCCGTAGACGCAGCCTCCATGCTCCCTTCGCCTCCCTGTGCTGTCCAGAGGCTCAGCCTCGATGCCATGGAGCCCCAAGACAAAACACGCGCTCGCGGGACTCCCGAGGCGACGCCATCATCCTCATCCTCGCCGCCGGCCGCTGGAGATCCCTCTCGCCGCCCCGCTCGCTGCGATGCTTCCCCGAGCTCGCCGTTCGCCTCGTCGCAACTGCCGTGAGCTCCTGCCCCTGCTCCCCCTCTCCGCTCCCTCTCTCGCACGCCGTAGCTGCTGCACCATATCCAACCGCACGTGCCGCCACCTGTGCTCGCCGCTGACGTGTCCTCGGCCACACAACGGCCCGGGCGTCATGCCCTGCTTGATCCCCGCTCCGCGTAGAGCCTGTTGAAGCCTCGCACGCGCCGCCTCGCGCAGCGCAGCACTGCCGTGCTCACACCCGAGCTCAGGCCACCGTGGCCGAGCTCCTTGCCGTCGTCTCTGGCTGCCCCAGCCCCTGCAACCACCGCCGTTGGACGCACCGCGACGCGGCCGTTCCAACGAGACCAGCCCCACTTGCTCCCGTCGCCGGAGTTGGCCGGACGGGCAACGCCGCCGCGTCTTCTTACCGCCGGCGATTAGTCGGCGATTAGATGACGTGGCACTCGCTTAAATAGCGCTAATCACCGATCAGTTAACCCCACGGGTCAATGATAACCGGGCATCACGCCCTTAATTAACCACACAGCTTAATCCCTGCTTAGTTTTAACCAATCACAGTGGCCCCACGCGTCAGCATTGACTTTGCTGACGTGGCATTTGACTGGTCCCACCTGTCTGTGAGTCTGACTAGCCCTGAGTCACTGACCAGTGGGACCCACTGGTCAGTTTGACCTGGACCGGCTCCGTTGACCTGCTGACGTCACACTGACGTCAGGCTGACACAGTAAATCATTTTCTGGATTTATTTTTATTCAGAAAATTCCAGAAAATAACCAAAACTTCTAAAAATCATAAAAAATCAACCGTAGCTCCAAATCAAACAAGTTATATATGAAAAATGATCAGAACAACCCAATCTATCCATCTGTACTCGTTTCATGCATGTTAGAACACTTTAACCTTGCTGTTTAGGTCAAATAAGTTAATGCACCTTTATGACTTCATAAAATGGGTTTGCATTTGAATCTTTGGTTCAAATGGACTCATCTCATTCTGATTTAGCTTGCATTAGCCCAAAACACATTCATAATGCCATTTCATAGCATGCATCATATTGTGCATTGCATTGATCGTGTTTCTTCTCTGTTTGTCATTGTTGTTCCCCCTCGGTAGACGTTGTGCCGACGTTGTGATCGTTGACACTGATGAAGACTCAATGCTATCTTCAGAAGTGCCAGGCAAGCAAAACCCCCTTGTTCATTCCGATACAATCCCACTCTCTCGCTCTTGCTCTCTTTTACTGCATTAGGACAACAACAATTCATCTGTTACTTGCTGCGGTAGTTGAACCCCTTATCCTCTGCATGACCTGTCATTGCCACAGTAAATAGATGAAACCCACTAGCATGAGTAGGAGTTGTTTGAGCCCTGATGTGCCTACTCATTCATGCTTGTTTGTCATGCCTGCTATTGCTTAGAGTTGTGTCAGGTCTGATTCATCCGGGATGAATCAGAGGTGTGTGAACATGTCCTACTGTGTGTGAGCTAAGTGTGTGAACACGATTTGGTAAAGGTAGCGGTGAGAGGCCATGTAGGAGTACATGGTGGGTTGTCTCATTGAAGCCGTCCTCAGGAACTGAGTTCTGTGTTTGTGATCCATGAAATAGATACTACCACGCATTGGGCCCGAAACCAATGGACCCTCTCGGCTTCTTAATCACCCTTGTTCTCTGTCCAGGAGTTGCAACTAGTTTCTGGTGTTTGTAGGATATGTGTTGGAGGCCGTGCGTAGCACTGACCCTAGGGGTGGGCTATGATGCGGTAGATACACCGTGGCCCAGTGTACCGAGCGCCTGTTTGGTGTCTCGAGAACCCTGCACACATTGTTTGGGGCTGTGAGCGAAACCCCGGCCGGATCTCCTCGCGGATGGAACCCGAATTGGCGATAAACCTGGACTAGAGACTTGAGTGTTTAGGTAGGCCGTGGCCGACACCCACGTTGGTCTTCCGCTTGAAGGTTGCCGAGTACATGTCGTGTAAACGGCGGTAAGTGGTGAGAGCGTGTGTGAAGAAGTACACCCCTGTAGGGTTAACATCATCTATTCGAATAGCCGTGTCAGCGAAAAAGGACTTCTGGGTTGCCTATAACAGTTCATAGACAAGTGAAAGTGGATACTCTAAAATGCGCAAGATAAGCGTGAGTGCTATGGATGGCGTTCTCGTAGGGAGACGGCAGCGGATCCACAGTGGTGTATTGATATGGTGAATATGTGGACTCGTGTGCGCCGCCTCAAAAGAGTTACTTGCACTCATAGTTTAGGATAGCCACCGAGTCAAAGCTGGCTTGCTGCAGTTAAACCCCACCATCCCCTTTGTTGATAATGATGCATTTGTAGTTAGTTCTGATGTAAGTCTTGCTGGGTACATTTGTACTCACGTTTGCCTATTTTATGTTTTTGCAGA
This sequence comes from Triticum dicoccoides, assembly GCF_002162155.2. NCBI lineage: Eukaryota > Viridiplantae > Streptophyta > Magnoliopsida > Poales > Poaceae > Triticum > Triticum dicoccoides. Next base: position 119,983,844 of record NC_041391.1, on the reverse strand, counting down.
GGGACTTCGGTCTCGTTAGTAGTTCCGCTAGACTTCGACGTTTAGCTTGATACCTCAGCTACGATCTTGTGCCCTCGGCAGGATCTGGTAGATAGTCAGGCTTCTAAGCCTTTTTCATTTGTAGATGTCTGTACTCAGACATGTTAGCTTCCGCTTGTGCTTTGACTTGTATGCTCTAAATGTTGGGTCGTGAGACCCATGTTTGTAATATCTCGCTCCTCGGAGCCTAATGAATAAATACTTGAGTCGTAGAGTCATTTTTTGATGCCATGTTGTATTTGCACATATCGAGCATACTGTGTGTATGTTATTGAAATGCTTGGTATGTATGGGATCTGACTATCTAGTTGTTTATCCTTAGTAGCCCCTCTTACCGGGAAATTTATCCTAGTGTTTCCACCGAGCCATGGTAGCTTGCTACTGCTCCGGAACACTTAGGCTGGCCGGCAAGTGTCCTTCTTCGTTCCTGTGTCTGTCCCTTCGGGGAAATGTCACGCGATGAATACCGGAGTCCTGTTAGGCCGCCATAGCCCAGTTCACCAGAGTCCTGCTAGCCCAGTGCTATAGCCTGGATTCACTCGCTGATGACCGACACGTTCGATGCTGGGTCATGGATGCCTGTCCCTGTAAGTCTGTGCCACTTTGGGTTTACGACTAGCCATGTCGGCCCGAGCTCCTTATCATATGGATGCTAGCAACACTATCATATACATGAGTCAAAAGGCGCAAACGGTCCCGGGCCAGGTAAGGTGGCACCCGTGGGAATACCGTGCGTGAGGCCACAAAGTGATATGATGTGTTACATGCTAGATCAGTGTGACTTAGGATCGGGGTCCTGACATATCTTCTGTTCTAGAAGTTTTATGATACGTAGGTATATATGGGTGCAAGGGGTACGTTGGTGGCCCGAAGGGGGGGCCACGAGGCAGGGGGGCGCCCCCCAGGGGGGCGCGCCCTAGGGGGGTGGGCGTGCCCCCCACACTCGTGGTCACCTCCCTTCTTCCCTTACGTGCACTCCAAATCCATCGAGTGGCTTTCCTTCTAAAAATAACTTCTCTAGTTGATTTCGTTCCGTTTTGACTCTATCTAATATTCCTTTTCCTCGAAACACTGAAATAGGCATAAAACAACAAATCTGGGCTGGGCCTCCGGTTAATAGGTTAGTCCCAAAAATAAAATAAAAGTGGATAATTAAGCACAATATTGCCTAAAACAGTAGATAAACTAGCATGGAGCAATCAAAAATTATAGATACGTTGGAGACGTATCAAGCATCCCCAAGCTTAATTCCTGCTCGTCCTCGAGTAAGTAAATGATAAAAAGAGAATTTTTATGCGGAGTGATACTTTGGCATAATTTCAATGTAAATCTTCTTAATTGTAGTATGAATATTCAGATCTGAAAGATTCAAGATAAAAGTTCATATTGACATAAAAGTAATAATACTTCAAGCATACTAATCAAAGCAATCAAGTCTTCTCAAAATAGCATGGCTAAATAAAGTTATCCCTACAAAATCATATAGTTTGGCTGTTTCTCTATCTTCATCACACAAAGTATTTAATCATACACAACCCCGATGACAAGCCAAGCAATTGTTTCATACTTTAGTAATCTCAAACTCTTTCAACTTTCACGCAATACATGAGCGTGAGCCATGGACATAGCACTATATGTGGAATAGAATGGTGGTTGTGGATAAGAAAAAAAGAAGGAGAAGATAGTCTCACATCAACTAGGCGTATCAACGGGCTATGGAGATGCCTATTAATAGATATCAATGTGAGTGAGTAGGGATTGTCATGCAAGGGATGCACTAGAGCTATAAATATATGAAATCTCAACAAAAGAAACTAAGTGGGTGTGCATCCAACTTGCTTGCTCACGAAGACCTAGGGCACTTTTGAGGAAGCCCATCATTGGAATATACAAGCCAAGTTCTATAATGAAAAATTCCCACTAGTATATGAAAGTGACAACATATGAGACTCTCTATCATGAAGATCATGGTGCTACTTTGAAGCACAAGTGTGGTAAAAGGATAGTAGCATTGTCCCTTCTCTCTTTTTCTCTCTTTTTTTTATTTGGGCCTTTTCTCTTTTTTTATGGCCACTTTTTTTATTTCGTCCGGAGTCTCATCCCGACTTATGGGGGAATCATAGTATCCATCATCCTTTCCTCACTGGGACAATGCTCTAATAATGATGATCATCACACTTTTATTTTTCTTACAACTCAACAATTACAACTCGATACTTAGAACAAAATATGACTCTATATGAATGCCTCCGACATTGTATCGGGATATGCAACGAATCAAAAGTGACATGTATGAAAAAATTATGGTGGAAAGTGATGTGTGTATGGTGGCTTTGCCACAAATACAATGTCAACTACATGTTCATCCAAAAAGCAATATGATAAAAGTGATGTGTGTCATATGAACGGAATGGTGGAAAGTTGCATGGCAATATATCTTGGAATGGCTATGGAAATGCCATGATAGGTAGGTATGGTGGCTGTTTTGAGGAAGGTATATGGTGGTTGTATGATACCGGCGAAAAGTGCATAGTATTAGAGAGGCTAGCAATGGTGGAAGGGTGAGAATGCGTATAATCCATGGACTCAACATTAATCAAAAGAACTCATGCACTTGTTGAAAAAATTTAGAAGTCATCAAAAACCAAAGCACTACACGCATGCTCCTAGGGGGATAGATTGGTAGGAAAAGACCATCGCTTGTCCCGGACCGCCACTCATAAGGAAGACAATCAATAAATAAAGTTGTGGTCCAACTTCATCGCAAAGAGGTTCACCATACGTGCATGCTACGAGAATCACAAACTTCAACACAAGCATTCTTTAAATTCATAATCAACCAACTAGCATCACTTTAATATTATCACCTCCATATCTCAAAACAATTATCAAGCATCAAACTGATCTTAGTATTCAACGCACTCAAAAGAAAGTTTCACATATCTTCAATACCAAGTATATTAACATTAAGCAAATTTCCATGCTATTAATGACTCTCAAAATAATCTAAGTGAAGCATGATAGATCAATAGTTTCTTTAAAATAAATCCACCACCGTGCTCTAAAAGGTATAAGTGAAGTACTAGAGCAATAACAAAAACTACTCCGAAAGATATAAGTGAAGATCAAAGAGTAGACGAATAATTATGCAACTATGTGAAAACTCTCTCTCTCATAAAAGAATTTCAGATCTTGGTATTGTACTCAAGCATCAAGCAAAGCAAAATAAAATGACAATGCAAGGATACCACAACTCATGTGAAGAAGCAAAAACTTAGGCTCAACCAATACTAACCGATAGTTGTTGAAGAAGAAAGGTGGGATGCCTACCGGGGCATCCCCAAGCTTAGATGCTTGAGAATTCTTGAAATATTATCTTGGGGTGCCTTGGACATCCCCAAGCTTGAACTTTTATGTCTCCTTAATTCCTCTCATATCATGGTTTCTCTTCTTTTTATCAAAAGCTTCATTCACAACAAACTCAACAAGAACTCGTGAGATAGGTTAGTATAAGCCAATGCAAAACCTTATCATATTCTACTGTAAAAAATCACTAAAATTATTATTCAACATTAAATACTAAATGCCTCTGCATATTTAATACTCCTATCCCCAAATAGAATCATTAAACAAGCAAACATATGCAAACAATGCAACCATAACAGCAATCTGCCAAAACAGTACATTATGTAAAGAATGGAAGAGTAACAATACTTCCCTCACTGCAAAAATTATGAACTAAAATTCCCACTGTAATAAATTTCTCAGATATTAATATTCAAAAAGATTAAACGTTATACCATTCTCTGACTTTTCTAGGGAATTTTTGCAACAGTGGTAAACTTTCTGTTTTCAAACAGCAACATGTATACAAGCAAAATAAGCATGGCAAAGGCCATCCTTGACTTTTGTATTGAAACCAAAGATGCAAAAAATTATTGTAACTAACAGCAAGCAAAAACTAACAAAATAAAATGACGCTCCAAGCAAAACACATAACATGTGGCGAATAAAAATATAGCTCCAAGTAAAGTTACCGATGAACGAAGACGAAAGAGGGGATGCCTACTGGGGCATCCCCAAGCTTAGTTGCTTGGTTGTCCTTGAATATTACCTGGGGTGCCTTGGACATCCCCAATCTTAGGCTATTTCCAATGCTTATTCCATAATCCATCGAATCTTTACCCAAAACATGAAAACTTCAACCACACAAAACTCAAAACAAAACTCGTAAGCTCCGTTAGTATAAGAAAATAAATCACCACTTAGGTACTGTAATGAAATCATCTAAATTCATATTGGTGTAAATCCTACTGTATTCCCACTTCTCTATGGTTCATACCACCTAATACTAGCCATAGATGCATCAAAATAAGCAAACAACACATAGAAAACAGAATCTGTCAAAAAACAGAATAGTCTGTAGTAATCTTTATCAAACGTATACTTGTGGAACCCAAAAAATTATGAAATAAGTTTCTGGACCTGAGTAATTTGTCTATTAATCACCTGCAAAAAAAATCAACCTAAATCACTCTCCAGTAAAACATGGCAACAATTCTCGTGAGCGCAAAAGTTTCTGTTTTTTACAGCAAGATCACATAAACTTCACCCAAGTCTTCCCAAAGGTTCTACTTGGCACTTTATTGAAACAAAAGCTATAAAACATGATTACTACAGTAGCATAATCATGTGGACACACAAAAACAGTAAGGGTAAATATTGGGTTGTCTCCCAACAAGCACTTTTCTTTAATGCCTTTCTAGATAGGCATGATGATGACAATGATGCTCACATAAAAGATAAGAATTGAAACATAACGGGAGCATCATGAAGAATATGACTAGCACATTTAAGTCTAACCCACTTCCTATGCATAGGGATTTTGTGAGCAAACAACTTATGGGAACAATAATCAACTAGCATAGGAAGGTAACACAAGCATAGCTTCAAGAATTTAAGCACATAGGGAGGAGACTTGATATTATTGCAATTCCTACAAGCATATGTTCCTCTCTCATAATAATTTTTAGTAGCATCACGAATGAATTCAACAATATAACCAGCACCTAAAGCATTCTTTTCATGATCTACAAGCATAGAAAATTTACTACTCTCAACATGAGCAAATTTCTTCTCATGAATAGTAGTGGGAGCAAACTCAACAAAATAACTATCATGTGATTGAAAATTAAGATCAAGATGACACGTTTCATGGTTATTATTATTCCTTAAAGCACACGCGTCATCACAATAATCTGTTGGAAATATGCCCTAGAGGCAATAATAAAATGGTTATCATTGTATTTCCTTGTTCATGATAATTGTCTATTATTCATGCTATAATTGTATTGTCCGGAAACTGCAAATATGTGTGAATACATAGACCACAACATGTCCCTAGTGAGCCTCTAGTTGACTAGCTCGTTGATCAATAGATGGTCATGGTTTCCTGACCATGGACATTGGATTTCATTGATAACGGGATCACATCATTAGGAGAATGATGTGATGGACAAGACCCAATCCTAAGCATAGCACAAGATCGTGTACTTCATTTGCTAAAGCTTTTCTAATGTCAAGTATCATTTCCATAGACCATGAGATTGTGCAACTCCCGGATACCGTAGGAATGCTTTGGGTGTACCAAATGTCACAACGTAACTGGGTGGCTATAATCGTGCACTACGGGTATCTCCGAAAGTGTCTGTTGGGTTGGCACGAATCGAGCCTGGGATTTGTCACTCCGTGTGACAGAGAGGTATCTTTGGGCCCACTCGGTAGGACATCATCATAACGTGCACAATGTGATCAAGGAGTTGATCACGGGTTGATGTGTTACGGAACGAGTAAAGAGACTTGTCGGTAACGAGATTGAACAAGATATCGGCATACCGACGATCGAATCTCAGGCAAGTACTATACCGGTAGACAAAGGGAATTGTATACGGGATTGATTGAATCCTTGACATCGTGGTTCATCTGATGAGATCATCATGGAACATGTGGGAGACAACATGGGTATCCAGATCCCGCTGTTGGTTATTGGCTGGAGAGTTGTCTCGGTCATGCCTGCATGGTTCCCTAACCCGTAGGGTCTACACACTTAAGGTTCGATGACACTAGGGTTATAGGGAATAGATATACGTGGTTACCGAATGTTTTTCGGAGTCCTAGATGAGATCCCGGACATCACGAGGAGTTCCCGAATGGTCCGGAGGTAAAGATTTATATATTGGAGGTCCTAATTTGGTCACCGGAAAAGTTTCGGGTGCTATCGGTAACGTACGGGGACCACCGGGAGGGTCCCGTGGGTCCACCAGGTGGGGACACCGGCCCCAGAGGGCTGCATGGGCCAAGTGTGGGAGGGGACCAGCCCCAGGTGGGCTGGTGCGCCCCCCACCAGGGCCAAAGGCGCCTAGGGTTGAAAAACCCTATAGGAGGGGGCGCCTCCACCTTGCTTGGGGGGCAAGTTTCCCCCTCTCTCCCTTTGGCCGCCACCCTGGATGGGATCTAGGGGCTGCCACACACCTTGGGGTGGGAACCCTAGAGGGGGCGCAACCCCCTCCCTCTCCCCTATATATAGTTGAGGTTTAGGGGCTGCCCAACACATCAGTTATTCTCTCCAAGGCGCAGCCCTACCTCTCTCCCTCCTCGTCTCTTGCTGTGCTTGGCGAAGCCCTGCTAGAGTGCCACGCTCCTCCATCACCACCATGCCATTGTGCTGCTACTAGATGGAGTCTTCCCCAACATCTCCCTCTCTCCTTGCTGGATCAAGGCACGGGAGACTTCACCGGGCTGCACGTGTGTTGAACACGGAGGTGCCGTCCGTTCTGCACTAGGATCTTCGGTGATTTGGATCATGACGAGTACGACTCCCTCAACCCCATTCTCTTTAACGCTTCTGCTCGCGATCTACAAGGGTATGTACATGCACTCCTTTCTCTCGTTGCTAGTCTCTCCTTAGATAGATCTTGGTGACTCGTAGGAAAATTTTGAATTTCTGCTACGTTCCCCAACAGTGGCATCATGAGCAAAGTCTATGCGTAGATTCTATGCACGAGTAGTACACAAAGTAGTTGTGGGTGATGATTTGTTTAATTTTCTTACCGTTACAAGTTTATCTTGATTCGGCGGCATTCTGGGACAGGTTCCACCGACTGACATGCACTTGTTGCATCAGGTGGCTAGCGGGTGCCAGTGTCTCCCACTTTAGTCGGATCGGATTCGATGAAAAGGGTCCTTAGGAAGGGTAAATTGAAATTGGCATATCACGTTGTGGCTTTAGAGTAGGTAAGAAACGTTCTCGCTAGAAACCCATAGCAGCCACGTAAAACATGCAAACAACAATTAGAGGACGTCTAACTTGTTTTTGCAGGGTATGCTATGTGATGTGATATGGCCAAAAGAATGTGATGAATGATATGTGATGTATGAGATTGATCATGTTCTTGTAATAGGAATCACAATTTGCATGTCGATGAGTATGACAACCGGCAGGAGCCATAGGAGTTGTCTTAATTTATTGCATGACCTACATGTCACTGAATAACGCCATGTATGTATTAATTTATTGTATGACCTGCGTGTCACTTAATAACGCCATGTAATTACTTTACTTCTTTGCTAAACTGTTAGCCATAGTAATAGAAGTAATAAGTTGGCGAGACAACTTCATGGAGACACGATGATGGAGATCATGGTGTCATGCCAGTGACGATGATGATCATTGAGCCCCGAAGATGGAGATCAAAAGGAGCAAAATGATATTGGCCATATCATGTCACCATTTGATTGCATGTGATGTTTATCATGTTTATGCATCTTATTTGCTTAGAATGATGGTAGTAAATAAGATGATCCCTCATAATAATTTCAAGAAAGTGTTCCCCCTAATTGTGCACCGTTGCGAAAGTTCGTTGTTTCGAAGCACCACATGATGATCGGGTGTGATAGACTCTGACGTTCACATACAACGGGTGTAAGCCAGATTTACACACGCGAAACACTTAGGTTTACTTGACGACCCTTGCATGTACAGACATGGCCTTGGAACACAAGAGACCGAAAGGTCGAACATTTTTCATATAGTAGATACGATCAACATGAAGATGTTCACCGATGATGACTAGTCCGTCTCACGTGATGATCGGACATGGCCTAGTTGACCCGGATCATGTATCACTTAGATGACTAGAGGGATGTCTATCTGAGTGGGAGTTCATAAGATGAACTTGATTATCCTGAACATAGTCAAAAAGTTTTTGCAAATTATGTCATAGCTCGTGCTTTAGTTCTACTGTTTAGATATGTTCCTAGAGAAAATATAGTTGACAGTAGCAATTATGCGGACTGGGTCCGTAAACTGAGGATTGTCCTCATTGTAGCGTAGAAGGCTTATGTCCTTAATGCACCGCTCGGTGTGCTGAACCTCAAACGTCGTTTGTGGATGTTGCGAACATCTGACATACACATTTTGATGACTACGTGATAGTTCAGTGAGTAATGTTAAATGGTTTAGAATTGAGGCACCAAAGACATTTTTGAAATGTCGCAGAACATATGAGATGTTCCAAGATCTGAAATTGGGATTTCAGGCTCGTGCCCATGTCAAGAGGTATAAGACCTCTGGTGAGCTTCTTGGCCTACAAACTAAGGGAGAAAAGCTCAATCGTTGAGCTTGTACTCAGATTGTCTAGGTACAACAATCACTTTAATCGAGTGGGAGTTAATCTTCCAGATGAGATAGTGATGTTTCTCCAAAGACATTGCCACCAAGCTACTAGAGCTTCGTGATGAACTATAACATATCAGGGATAGATATGATGATCCTTGAGCTATTCGTGATGTTCGACACCGCGAAAGTAGAAATCAAGTAGGAGCATCAATTGTTGATGGTTAGTAAAACCACTAGTTTCAAGAAGGGCAAGGGCAAGAAAGGATACTTCATGAAACAGCAAAACAGTTGCTGCTTTAGTGAAAAACCCAAGGTTGAACCCAGACCCGAGAATAAGTGCTTCTGTAATGAGAGGAACGGACACTAAAGCAGAATTACCCTAGATACTTGGTAGATAAGAAGGCAGGCAAGGTCGATAGAAGTATATTGGATATACATTATATTAATGTGTACTCTACTAGTACTCCTAGTAGCACCATGGTAATAGATACCAGTTCAGTTGCTAAGTGTTAGTAACTTGAAATAAAAGGCTACGGAATAAACGGAGACCAGCTAAAGGCGAGGTGACGATGTGTGTTGGAAGTTTTTCCAAGGTTGATGTGATCAAACATCGCACGCTCCCTCTACCATCGGGATCAATATTAAACCTAAATAATTGTTATTTGGTGTTTGCGTTGAGCATAGACATGATTGGATTATGTCTATCGCAATACGGTTATTCATTTAAGGAGAATAATGGTTACTCTATTCATTTGAATAATACCTTCAATGGTCTTGCACCTAAAATGAATGGTTTATTGAATCTCGATCGTAGTGATACACATGTTCATGCCAAAATATATAAGATAGTAATGATAGTACCACTTACTTGTGGCACTGCCATGTAAGTCATATTGGTTTAAAACGCATAAAGAAGCTCCATGATGATGGATCTTTGGACTCACTCATTTTTGAAAAGTTTGAGACATGCGAACCATGTCTATTGGTGTATACGCATGAAGAAACTCCATGCAGATGGATCGTTTGGACTCACTTGATTTTGAATCACTTGAGACATGCAAACCATACCACATGGGCAAGATGACTGAAAAGCCTCATTTTCAGTAAGATGGAACAAGAGAGCAACTTGTTGGAAGTAATACATTTTGATGTGTTCTGTCCAATGAGTGCCGAGGCACGCAGTGAATATTGTTATGTTCTTAATTAACAGATGATTTGAGTAGATGTTGAGTATATTTACTTGATGAAACACAAGGCTGAATTATTGAAAGGTTCAAGTAATTTCAGAGTGAAGTTAAAGATCGTCATGACAAGAGGATAAAATGTCTATGATATGATCATAGCAATGAATATCTGAGTTACATGTTTGGTAGACAATTAAGACATTGTGGAAATTGTTTCACAACTTACACCGCCTGGAATGCCATAGTGTGATGGTGTGTCCGAACATCATAGATGCACCCCATTGGATATGGGGCATACCATGATGTCTCTTATCAAATTACCACTATCGTTCATGAGTTATGCATTAGAGAAAACTACATTCACTTTAAATAGGGCACGATGTAATTCCGTTGAGATGACACCATATGAACTATGGTTTAGAGAAACCTAAGCTGTCGTTTCTTGAAAGTTTGGGGCTGCGACGCTTATGTGAAAAGTTTCACCCTGATAAGCTCGAACCCAAAGCGGATAAATACATCTTCATAGGACACCCAAAACAGTTGGGTATACCTCCTATTTCAGATTCATAAGCAAAGATTGTTTCTAGAAGCGGGTCCTTTCTCGAGGAAAAGTTTCTCTCCAAAGAATTGAGTTGGAGGATGGTGGAGACTTGATGAGGTTATTGAACCATCACTTCAACCATTGTGTAGAAGGGCACAGGAAGTTATTCCTGTGGCACCTCCACCGATTGAAGTGGAAGCTGATGATAGTGATCATGAAAGTTCGGATCAAGTCACTACCGAAACTCATCGGAAGATAAGGACAGGTACTGCTTCAGAGTGGTACGGTGATCCTGTCTTGAAGGTCATTTTGCTATACAACAATGAACCTACGAGCTATGGAGAAGCGATGGTGGGCCCGGATTCCAACAAATGGCTCAAGGCCATAAAATCCGAGAGAGGATCCACGTATCAAAACAAAGTGTAGACTTTGGAAGAAATACTTGATGGTCGTAAGGCTGTTGGGTACAGATGGATTTTAGAAGGAAGACCGACAATGATGGTAAGTATCAACATTAAGAAAGCTCAACTTGTCGTTAAGATGTTTTCGACAAGTTCAAGGAGTTGACTACGATGAGACATTCTCACTCGTAGCTATGCTAAGAGTCTGTTGGAATTATATTAGCAATTACTGCATGATTTATGAAATCTTGCAGATAGGATGTCAAAACATTGTTTCCTCGACGATATCCTTGAGGAAAGGTTGTATGTGAAACAACCAGAAGGTTTTGTCAATCCTGAAAGATGCTAACAAGTGTGCAAAGCTCCAGCAATCCTTCTAAGGACTGGAGTAAGCATCTGGGAGTTGGAATATACGCTTTGATGAGATGATCAAAGATTTTGGGTTTATACAAAGTTTGTGAGAAACATGCATTTCCAAAGAAGTGAGTGGGAGCACTATAGCATTTTTGATGAGTATATGTTGTTGACATATTGTTGATCGGAAATGATGTAGAATTTCTGGAAAGCATATAGGGTTATTTGAAAAGTGTTTTTCAATGGAAAACATGGATTAAGCTACTTGAACATTGAACATCAAGATCTATAAGGATAGATCAAAACGCTTAATAGTACTTTCAAATGAATACATACCGTGACAAGTTTTTGAAGGAGTTCAAAATAGATCAGCAAAGAAGGAGTTCTTGGCTGTGTTATATGGTGTGAGTATTGAGTAAGACTCAAGACATGACCACGGCAGAAGAGAGAGAAAGGACGAAGGTCATCCCCTATGCTTCAGACGTAGGCTCTATAGTATGCTATGCTGTGTACCGCACCTAAAGTGTGCCTTGCCATGAGTCAGTCAAGGGGTACGGGAGTCATCCAGGAATGGACCAAAGGACAGCTGTCAAACTTATCCTTAGTAACTAGTGGACTAAGTAATTTTCTCGATTATTGAGGTGGTAAAAGAGTTCGTCCTAAAGGGTTACGCCGATGCAAACTTTGACACTAATCCGGATTATTCTGAGTAGTAAACCGGATTCGTATAGTAGAACAGTTATTTGAAATAGCTCCAAATAGAGCGTGGTAGCTGCATCTAGGAGATGACATAGAGATTTGCAAAGCACACACGGATCTAAAAGGTTCAGATCCGTTGACTAATAACCTCTCTCAGAAGCGAGATATGATCAAACCCCATGGGTGTCGATTCATTACAATCATATAGCACTACTAGGGAAAAGCCTATACACAGAAAGTTACTAGTAGCGAGGGCTAAAAACCCTCGCTACTGCTACTTACCAGTAGCGCAGGTTTTTAAACCTTGCTACTACTAAGTTGATAGCAGTAGCACGGGTTTTTAACCCTCGCTACTACTAAGCAGTCTCTACCGTGCCCCCCGGGACATGCCATAGTAGTAGCGCGGGTTTTTAAAACCTCGCTACTACTAAGTTTGATAGCAGTAGCATTGGTTTTTAGCCCTCACTACTACTAAGTGGTGCCATAGTAGTAGCGTGGGGGTAAAAAACGCGCTACTACTAAAGGTCCCATTTTCAAACTCTACCCCCCCCCCCTGTGGATCGCCTTTTCAGTTTTAAAAAAAATAAAACAAAATGATGAAAATGTCAAAAAAAAGAAAATAAGTTCCCCATTTGATATGTGGTCTAGTTGTTGGGAAAATTTGCAAATATGAATTTCGACTTTATTTGCAAAATCTCTCGAGAATTTGTAAAAATGGGCATAACTTTTGCATACTAACTCGGATGAAAAAGTTTTTAATATGAAAAATCATCTATTCAAAAAGTTACATCCAAATCATCTACTCAAAAATGGGCATAACTTTTGCATACTAACCCCGTTAAACATTTTCAAAATCCTCAAAAACCTAACAGAAAAAAGTTACGGGGCTTTTAAGATCTAGAGTGGAAAAAATTGAAAAAATTTCAAACTGTGTGGTCAAACTATGGTCAAACAATGGTCAAACTAATTATTCTAGAATATTAGTGTTACTAAACAATGGTCAAATTTGGTCAAACTGTGGCCAAACTGTGGTCAAACTGTGGTCAAACTGTGGTCAAACTAATTATTCAAGAAATATTAGTTTTACTAATTTTTTAGAACAATAGTTTCAAACTCAAATAGTGAAATGTGTGACTTCATGCTCAAGCTAAATTCTTGAGGTTAATAGGATTGACATCTTACTATTGTCAGGAAAACAACAAGTGCAGACTTGGAAACGAGGGAGAATAGAACCCGGAAGATAAGCGTGCTTAGGCTGGAGTAGTGAGAGGATGGGTGACCGTCCGGGAAGTTAGATGATTTGGAATGATGAGGGGTGATTAGAGATTAAATTCAGCAGCGATGAGGGGTGATTAGAGATTTGAGGTTAAAATAATTCAGAAATTTGAAAATTAGGGAAAAAATTGAAATATGATTTCGAAAAAATTCAAAAAAACCCGCGCTGGTAGTATTAGCGCGGGTGTTTACCCACGCTACTACGAATGGACGTAGTAGTAGCGCGGGTGGCACCCGCGCTACTGCTATACGTTAGCTGTAGCGCCTTATTAGTAGCGCCGGCCGCCGCGCTCCTAGTAGGCCCAAAACCCGCGCTGCTGCTAGGCTTTTCCCTAGTAGTGTAGTGATGTGAACTAGATTATTGACTCTAGTGCAAGTGGGAGACTGTTGGAAATATGCCCTAGAGGCAATAATAAAATGGTTATTATTGTATTTCCTTGTTCATGATAATTGTCTATTATTCATGCTATAATTGTATTGACCGGAAACCACAATACATGTGTGAATACATAGACGACAACATGTCCCTAGTGAGCCTCTAGTTGACTAGCTCGTTGATCAACATATGGTCATGGTTTCCTGACCATGGACATTGGATGTCATTGATAACGGGATCACATCATTAGGAGAATGATGTGGTGGACAAGACCCAATCCTAAGCATAGCACAAGATCGTGCAGTTCGTTTGCTAAAGCTTTTCTAATGTCAAGTATCATTTCCTTAGACCATGAGATTGTGCAACTCCCGGATACCGTAGGAATGCTTTGGGTGTACCAAACGTCACAACGTAACTGGGTGGCTATAAATGTGCACTACGGGTATCTCCGAAAGTGTCTGTTGGGTTGTCACGAATCGAGGCTGGGATTTGTCACTCCGTGTGATGGAGAGGTACCTCTGGGCCCACTCGGTAGGACATCCTCATAATGTGCACAATATGATCAAGGAGTTGATCACGGGATGATGTGTTACGGAATGAGTAAAGAGACTTGCCGGTAACGAGATTGAACAAGGTGTCGGCATACCGACGATCGAATCTCGGGCAAGTACTATACCGGTAGACAAAGGGAATTGTATGCGGGGTTGATTGAATCCTTGACATCGTGGTTCATCAGGTTAGAACATCGTGGAACATGTGGGAGCCAACATGGGTATGCAGATCCCGCTGTTGGTTATTGGCCGGAGAGTTGTCTCGGTCATGTCTACATGGTTCCCGAACACGTAGGGTCTACACACTTAAGGTTCGATGACGCTAGGGTTATAGGGAATAGATATACGTGGTTACCGAATGTTGTTAGGAGTGCCAGATGAGATCCCGGACATCACAAGGAGTTCCGGAATGGTCCGGAGTTAAAGATTTATATATGGGAAGTCCTGTTTTGGTCACCGGAAAAGTTTCGGGTGCTATCGGTAACGTACCGGGACCACCCGGAGGGTCCTGGGGGTCCACCAGGTGGGGCCATCAGCCCCAGAGGGCTGCATGGGCCAAGTGTGGGAGGGGACCAGCCCCAGGTGGGCTGGTGCGCCCCCCCACTAGTGCCCAAGGCACCTAGGCTGGAAAAACCATAAGGGAGGGGGCGCCTCCACCTTGCTTGGGGGGCAAGTTTCCCCCTCTCTCCCTTTGGCCGCCACCCTAGATGGGATCTAGGCTCTGCCGCACCCCTTGGGGTGGGAACCCTAGAGGGGGCACAGCCCCCTCCCTCTTCCCTATATATAGTTGAGGTCTAGGGGCTGCCCAACACATGAGTTATTCTCTCCAAGGCGCAGCCCTACCTCTCTCCCTCCTCGTCTCTTGTGGTGCTTGGCGAAGCCCTGCTGGAGTGCCACACTCCTCCATTACTACCATGCTGTTGTGCTGCTGCTGGACGGAGTCTTCGCCAACCTCACCCTCTCTCCTTGCTAGATCAAGGCACGGGAGACGTCACCGGGCTACACGTGTGTTGAACGCCGAGCTGCCGTCCGTTCGGCACTAGGATCTTTGGTGATTTGTATCACGACGAGTACGACTCCCTCAACTGCGATCTCTTGAACGCTTCCGCTCGCGATCTACATGGGTATGTAGATGCACTCCTTTCTCTCGTTGCTAGGCTCTTCTTAGATAGATCTTTGTGACTCGTAGGAAAATTTTGAATTTCTGCTACGTTCCCCAACATAATCATCATAGATAGGATGCATGCTTTCATCATAGTAAATTTGCTCATCAAAACTTGGGGGACAAAAAATATCATCTTCATCAAACATAGCTTCCCCAAGCTTGTGGCTTTGCATATCATTAGCATCATGGATATTCAAGGAATTCATACTAACAACATTGCAATCATGCTCATCATTCACATATTTAGTGCCAAACAATTTAATGCATTCTTCTTCTAGCACTTGAGCACAATTTTCCTTACCATCATACTCAAGAAAGATATTAAAAAGATGAAGCGTATGAGGCAAACTCAACTCCATTTTTTTGTAGTTTTCTTTTATAAACTAAACTAGTGATAAAACAAGAAACAAAAAGATTCGGTTGCAAGATCTAACGATATACCTTCAAGCAGTCACCTCACCAAAAAAGAGCTTAGTTGGCGGGGTGTGAGTACTCTTTACCTAGCCTCCCGTCAATGGCGCCAGAAAAGAGCTTGATGTCTACTACACAACCTTCTTCTTGTAGACGTTGTTGGGCCTGCAAGTGCACAGGTTTGTAGGACAGTAGCAAATTTCCCTCAAGTGGATGACCTAAGGTTTATCAATCCGTAGGAGGCATAGGATGAAGATGGTCTCTCTCAAACAACCCTGCAACCAAATAACAAAGAGTCTCTTGTGTCCCCAACACACCCAATACAATGGCAAATTGTATAGATGCACTAGTTCGGCAAAGAGATGGTGATACAAGTGCAAAATAGATGGTAGATAAAGGTTTTTGTTATCTGAAATTGTAAAAACAGCAAGGTAACAAGTGGTAAAAGTGAGCGTAAACGGTATTGCAATGATAGGAAACAAGGCCTAGGGTTCATACTTTCACTAGTGCAAGTTCTCTCAACAATAATAACATAGATAGATCATATAACAAGCCCTCAACATGCAACAAAGAGTCACTCCAAAGTCACTAATAGCGGAGAACAAACGTAGAGATTATGGTAGGGTACGAAACCACCTCAAAGTTATTCTTTCGGATTGATCTATAAAAGAGTTCGTACGAGAATAACACCTTAAGACACAAATCAACCAAAACCCTAATGTCAGCTAGATACTCCATTGTCACCTCAAGTATCCGTGGGAATGATTATACGATATGCATCACACAATCTCAGATTCATCCAACCAACATAAAAGTACTTCAAAGAGTGCCCCAAAGCTAGTACCAGAGAGTCAAGAACGTGTGCCAACCCCTATGCTAGGTTCCCAAATGTCACGAAACTCACAAGTTGATCACCAAAACATACATCAAGTGGATCAATAGAATAACCCATTGTCACCACGGTTATCCCACGCGAGACATACATCAAGTGTTCTTATAAAAGACTCAATCTGATAAGATAACTTCAAAGGGGAAACTCAATTCATCACAAGAGAGTAGAGGGGGAGAAACATCATAAGATCCAACTAAAATAGCAAAGCTCGGGGATACATCAAGATCGTGCCATAGAGGGAACACGAGAGAGAACACAAGAGAGAGAGATCAAACACATAGCTACTGGTACATACCCTCGGCCCCGAGGGTGAACTACTCCCTCCTCATCATGGAGAGCACCGGGATGATGAAGATGGCCACCGGTGAAGGATCCCCCCCTCCGACGGTGTGCCGGGACGGGCTCCCAAGAGGTTTTTGGTGGTTACAGAGGCTTGCGGCGGCGGAACTCCTGATCTATCTTCTGTTCTGGAAGTTTTATGACACATAGGTATATATGGGTGCAAGGGGTATGTCGGTGGACCAAAGGGGGGGCCACGAGGCAGGGGGCGTGCCACAGGGGGATGGGCGCGTCCCCCACCCACGTGGGCATCTCCCTTCTTCCCTGACGTGCACTCCAAGTCCATCGGGTGGCTTTCCTTCCAAAAATAACTTCTCCAGTTGATTTCGTTCTGTTTTGACTCCGTCTGATATTCCCCAAAAATAACTTCTCCAAGTTTTAAATTTGACTAAGGGCCGTGGCCTTACATGCTGAAAAGAGATAAGGTGCCCGTAATCCATTTCTTGTCCCTCTCCCCAGGAAATGGAACAAGATGGCAGATGGGCAAAAGGAGCGCCTAGGCAAGGTACGAGCAGCAGAAGACATCACGAGAACATCCCGACGGCCGTCCAAAAGGGGGATGGTGATGGTGGTGCCCGGAGAAGAGATGGAACATGACGCAGCGGGCCGGCAATACGCTACGAAGGCTTCGGTGCAATCGTACTCCGACTTGACGGCCCACCACCCGCTTTCTTTGCCCTCTCCGGCCCTCCTACGCCAGCCGCCCAAGGAGACGACCCTGAGAGGTTCAAGGAGGTAGCTCCGCCCCTGGCAAATCGCTCTGCTGGGGGAAGGGCCAGGTACAGATGCTGCTGCTGCCAGCACCGACCAGCGATGGTGAGTCTGGCACCTAGTTGGACCCGTCATCTTCCCGCTTGGCGCCGTCATTATTGATGTCGCTGTATTCCTCGTCACTCCCGCTCGAGGAAGAATCTTCGTCATCAGAGGAGCTCTCCACGCAGCACTTTAGGCGAGTTCCGAAGTCTCCACAGACCTCGACGGAGAGCAGGCCGTTCTCCATCAGTTTGAAGTAGAGAACGAGACCCACCGTTAGGCTGTGGATACGAGCGAATGTCTTCCATCCGAGGCGGAGATACATGACATGAGCGGCTGGGAAGTCGACATCAACTTGCGGGCCGCTGTTCCCGCAGCACTTCAAATGCAACCTCAGCATCTGCGGCGGATCGAGCTCCATCTCCTGAGCAGATGGAGTAGGAAGATGAAGATGATGATGCACCGGCAGGCGCGGCCTTATAAAGAACTCGTGGGACTGGTCGCCGACGTGGCCCTGCATTGGAGGAGGGACCGCCAGCAGAGGCTAGGCCGATGCACCACCCCGTCCTCCTCTTCCCCAAGTGCCACGGCGACCTCGGCCTCGACCTCGGCCTCCGCCGCCACAAGCTCTTGGGAAGGAGGGGCGCGTTGTCGAGCAGAGACCCTCGTCGCCACCATCGAAGCACCTACGCACCCTCTCGCCATGGCGGAAGAAAGAAAGAGGCTAAGATGGAGAGAAGGGGATGGCTAAAGATTGAGGGATGCCACCCCGCCCCCTCCCCTCTTATAAGGGGGCAAGATCGGGTCCCGGCCGCCTCCCTCAACTAGTCCAGCTCATTAAGGTGGTAGCAGGCAGGGCCGTCGACCACCCTCCTCGCCTAATTGAAGGCGCATGGGTATCGGCCCGCTCGCACGCCTTCCCATATTTTATGTGCCTTTCACCTAGCCCACACCGCGCATGCGTCGTACGTGGCACAAGGGACAGGCGTAATGGGAGACATGGAAAGTAAATGAGCAGCGGCCTTGCGGTTTAAAATGGACACGAAAGCCGTCTTTTTACTATTCACTACGAGATGACGCAGGCATTCTTCGGTCATCCCCACGCACGACCCCCATGTCATGCGTTCAATGCAAGTCATGGGGAATCTCAGCGGACAGGAGAAGTTACCGCGGTAAAATCTGCCCCACCTGCCCACGCCCTGCTCTGGGCCTAGCCCAGCAACGCGTTGCGCTTATGTGTGGCCCAGGCCCAGGGGTTCCTGTCAGTGTACCCGTTACTAAGTACACGGGCAGTCAGAGCCGCACCCACGACCACGTTAAGCAGGGCGGAGGGAGGAGCCAGAGCCACGAGGCGGTCGAAGCAACGCGAAGACCAGAAGCGCAAGGGGCAAGAGGGCGAGATGATCCCCCTCCCCCCCGTCAAGATCCTTGCCGGGGGGCCTCCGCTGCTCCGGCAGGAGCCTTGCCGAGGCAACTTGCCCAATGCCACACTGGAAGAACGCGCCACCCATGAGCCCAAAGTTTTCCAAACACCATCAACCTCGTTGGAACCAGGGCTCGGGAGGCACTTCTGTGGTGGCATGCAGATCTTTGTGAAGACAAGGATCAGAAGACGACGATCCACAGCAAGAACCTTGCCAAGGAAATCCACAAAACCCCGGCAAGATCCTTGCCAGGGCCCCGACAAGGTCTTTGCCAAGGACATCCGCGGGGCCACAGCCAGGCCCACGCCCGCCAAGATTCCATCGTCGTTCCCATGCAGCTGCCAGCCCACTAGCTAGGTAGGCACCTGCATGTCAAGAAGAGGCCTCTAGGCCAACTTAGCGAGCGCCTACATGGTGGCATAAGGCCCTACCATTGCGCCACCTTAGTAGCCTGCCAGCCTACATGGCACCACATGCCCTGCTAGCCTGGACGCGTGTCGAAGCAAGGTGGAGCAGCAGCGGACAAAGTGAGGTGGACAACTAAGGGGCACATTAAATGCATCTTGTCCCGTAATGGCTAGCGATAAGCTTAGCCACTGTACACCGACGCCACCTCATGTGTGCTACTGTGGCGATCCCCTTGACTATAAAAGGAGGGCCGAGGCATACTGGAGAGGGATTCAGACCCCTTAGCAAGTTACGCATTATTGCTAGCTTAAGAACTCCAAGAACCATCAAATAGACATTAAAGTAGGACTAGGGTATTACGCACGCCGCGGCCCGAACCTGGGTAAACGACCCGTGTGCTTGACTAACTGCTGATCCCACTCTTCTCACAACCCCGCGCCCCGCAACCGTAGTAGGGATTCTTGTGATCCCACAGGTGTCGTTTCCACCGACAATGCCACTCCTAATTCCTTAGTTTATTTGTTCAAATACGAATATT
This sequence comes from Triticum dicoccoides, assembly GCF_002162155.2. Lineage (NCBI taxonomy): Eukaryota > Viridiplantae > Streptophyta > Magnoliopsida > Poales > Poaceae > Triticum > Triticum dicoccoides. The sequence continues at coordinate 119,963,817 of NC_041391.1, read as the reverse complement.
TGATATGATTCTAATGTTCGTACTTCAATTTTGAAATGTGTGTCTGCCTGTTATAGAGACATAAGGGGTTTGTATTTCTGTGTGTGGTCTGGCCAGCATGGTTGGGAGGTGAACTTTGCATATGCAGGGGTTTATAGGGAGACACTCTTCGAGTTGAATATGCAATGCATTCCATAGATCTAACTACTTTTTATGTTTTCATGAATCTCAGATTCTGAACAGCCTTATAATGATTATGAGCTTGCACGCACGAAAATAATAAAGCAGAACAATGCCATGGCTGTCAAACTTGGCATTAAGGGACTGGAATCAAGTCTGGATGCAACGCAATGCAAACGCTCTCCACCTACAGATTCATGTTGAGAATATGATCCTAACAGTGATTCTGAGCTAGAGGGATACCTAACTCAATGTAGCTCCCTAGTGGAGGAGTCAGAGGTAGATGTCCTATCTTATTCACCCATCAAGGTGCTTTCTCTAACTTTCCAAGGTTATATTTGTCACACATATCTTGCAACTGATGTTTTGCATTGCTTCTACTTTCTTGCACTGCCATTAGCTTAGTTTACACATCGTGTATGTGAATACGCCCTGCCTATCCATTTTCAGTACATATTCCATCGGTCATCATACCATATTTATCCATTCAAATGTTGTTCTTGTGTATCAAACGTTCAAAAGGAAGAGGGTGATTGCTGATTGCGGAGGAGCACAAGCAAAGTATTTGGAAAAGGTAGTGGCACTTGATAAATAAAATAGCCCATTAGGTGTAGTTGCAATATCACCTGACCCACGAAACACCCCAACTCTAGCAGACTCTAGCCATACTACACTGGTCATTTCTGATGCCCCAACTGCAGCAAACAGTATGATGATGCCAGTTGACATAGCACCAGCTCTACAACACAAAACCCACATTCCAGCAAAGAGTACACCAAATCCCGTTGCCAAATCCCTTTTCGAACCAGAGAGAGCCCCAATTGCAGCAAATAGGACCCCTGTTCCATTTCTTCCCCTTTTAGAAGATGAAGCTTATATTGTTGTCAGGAACTTTGTGCGCATCTTTCCTTCATGGAAAATTATACCGTAGACACAGAACAATTTCTAGTATTCCTCCGCAACTTACGGGTAAGTAATGTACTAATGTTATTCATGGTCATTACTGCATATGTTTCTGCTGACAGAAGACACAAGATTTCATTCTTTTAAATAGGCGAGTACCAAAATGGATTGTGAAGATGAGCAAGGTTTGGTTGCACTTTTCAAGAACTCGTCGATGAAGTATCGTTCCTACCTGAGGCAAGCACACTTCGATGGCAAGCCTCTAAACCAAATTTTGTAAAGTTTCTAGTGCTACATTTATCCGATGGTGACTGGAATAATCTTGTTACACATTGGTCTCATCTGCGGCATAAGGTACTATCTATTATATCAAATCACAATTTTCAAACTACATTTCTGCATTTGCCTTAATGTCTCACTTGTACGAAAACTATTAGCAGAAGAACATTCATTCTCAAGGGACTACGGAATCTTGCAACTATACTGCACACTGCATTGCTCTTGTGAGTACCTCTTGTCCTGTATGACCATACTTACTTTCATAGTTGTTTGATTATCCAGCATCACTGCACATGTTAGCCTCATTGTCGTCCATTTGGTGGACATTATAAGATCCGTATGGACTCTTACATAAATTTAGAATCAACTCAATGCTGTTGAAGAGGTTTAGCTGTGCAGTCCTCTTGTAAGGACTGAACTTCGTGTATCATTGTACTTACATTAACACCTACTCCCTCTGTCCAATAATATAAGAACATTTTGCACAGTACACTAGTGTTCAAAACACTCTTGTATTATGGGAAGAGGGATTGGTTCATTGTGTAGCATTTTGCATCTTATCTCCCTCGCCCACCATTTACTAAAAAAGATCAGATCTATATTTAATCTTACCAAAAAGTAGAATACACACACAATGTCAGTGTAGAAGTGTAGTCCATTGCTCTTGTCGGTACATTTTGTCCTATAATGCTTGTACTTCCAGGGATTGGTAGTTGATTATGTAGCATCAATGTGCATCTTATCTTCATTATCCTGTATCCCTTCCAATATTATCATATCTATAATTACTCTCTACAAAATGTAGAGTACATGCAATGCTTATGAAGAAGATTCTATGCTGAAATTCTTGAGTTATCCTCCCTTGACATGGAGAAGGGCATTATAAAGCCGGTGTTAACTGTTAATGTAAGTCAGTCCTTCTAAAGCCTTTATCCCCAACTGTTGTTTAATTTGCTCATACTCCCTATCGTTTACTGCTGTTTAGTTTGTTGTTTCTATCAAAATGCATGTTCGCAAGAACCGTAAATTCTAAGTTTTACTTGTGAAACCAAATTCCTTCTTCATACCATGCACATTAGTCAATACTCCCTATATGTATGCTTGTTTTTGTGGATCTATAATCCAGTGTGTGGTGAAGCAGCCCACGTTTGTACCTTGTCATCTCCTGTGTTATCTTACTGATGTGGCTGATGATATGAACAACATGTCATGCACATTAACCAAAATAGATACAATGGTTGTCTTTGCCCTTCATCTATGCTTGTTATGTTGACATGGTAATCCAGTAGTGTGGTGAAGCTCCCCACATTATGAACAATGCCAAATTATGCTATTGATATTTTGAACTTAATCTTTATTTTCTAATTTGAAATCTGATGGAATTGACAGCACAATTATCATCTTTGTTTATACACGTGCAAAACCTGTCATCACTCTGCTTGTTTCAGGGTGATATGCCTGATGGCATGTACAAGTCTGCTGAATGTTGTGAGACAAACCCAACATATATTGAAGCAAAGAAGGCAAAACATCTTGAAGATAGCGAGACAACCCCAAAGTCTTGTCTTGATGTAGTGTTCAAGTTACTTGAGACTAGCAGTTAGACAAGCTCACAGAATTTGTTGTCTGAATTAGTTCGACTTCTTCAGTCCCAAGTTCTAGTAGAAAGGCATTCTGCAACTCAACTTCGACTTGAAGTCCTATCTCCAACAAAGATTGCGGAGAACACAAACGAAGAAGCTATGACCGACATGCTAGGCCGGTCTCACAGCCTTGCTCAACAGCTTGCGCGTCAGTTCCCATGCAAGGCTAACCTTTCTTGAACTGTCTTGGAAGTGGTCTCGGTTCAGTATTTTTTTGTTACACTGCAATGGTGCCCAGTTTTTGTAATCTGCTTCTTCGTTGCGCTTTATGATCACTGTTGGCGAACTTCGATGCCCAGTGGATGTAATATACCATAAATCCTTTATTGTATAGTGCAGGTTTATTATTAGTTACTATGGCGTAATTTATTTATTGTATAGAGTAGGTTTGTTCTTAATTCCTACTAGTTACTGCCATCATTCGCTATCTGAAAAAATTCTGATGTAGTCGACCGGGCCAAAACATTCGCCTCTAACAGGCCTAGTTTTAGCGGGCCACAATTGGGTCGACCTACATCTTTCTTGGACCCGAATGATTGGGGCCTTCACACTTTGCGCCAGGCCCACAACTTACTTTGGCCTATATTTTAGTTGGGCCTTTTGTGGACCCAGCGCTCAGTTTGTCCCAGGTAGTGTTGGGCCATTAACAGGTTGAATATTCTATTGGCCTATTACGGCCTAGATGGAACTATGGGCCTTTAGCAGGCCGAAATGCATTTTAGGCCTCAATTTTCACTAGTCGTCAATGGGCCTTCAGCAGGCTGAAATGTAGACCGGGCCTTTTTGGGCCCAGATATATGACGGACCGTTACCAGGACGAAACATATCTTGGGCCTTAGTTAGCCTACTAATATCATGGGCCATTTGGAGGCCGAAACGCTTAGTGTATGCATCAATGGGCCGAATTATATGGCATGGCTTTAACAGGCCCAAAGTCACATTGGGCTGAACTGTTTCCACCTTTATCATGGGCCGTTAGTGGGCTCGATGTCCCGTCGGACCATATATGGCCCATCGGCAACACGGGCCATTCCCAGCCCAAAAGTCACACCGGGCTGAAATGGGCCCACGTCCTCATCGGGTCACTAATAGGCCGAAAGTTGCTAGGCTGTAATTGGGCCCAAATATTCCGCAAACAATTAACGGGCCAGATCTGTCTTCGGGCCGTAAATGGGCCTTTATTAAATAGGTCATTATTGGGCTGGCCCACTAGTACGTGAGTAATTAAGTACTACGGGCCTTTGACTGGGACGACATTTTTAACCTATATGGGCCTCTATTAGGCCCCGCCACGTGTCGACGTATCATAGGCATGTCTCCTCCAATGGACGAGCAACATCTGGCCCACTAACAAGCTGACACGTGTTTCCTCCGGCCAACCAGAATTTTACACATGGAAATTTCCCATTGGTCCGGGTTGTTAATGGGTTATCGGATCCAAAATCGGACCCGATAGCTTAACGGTGTTCCATTACGGTGGATGCCACGTGTCGGTCACCCTTGATGAAAGCACTTCTGTGATGCGTGATTTATCATCATGGAAGTGGACACTTCCGTGATGATAATTTTGGTAATGTCATGGAACACTTCTACGACAGCACAGGCATGACTATCTTGATTCTGTCGTAAAATTGTCATGGATGTACATGCATGACAAAAAACGTGACCTACTATGACAAACACATATCTTCATGCAGTGTATTTTATTTGTAGTGTATGAGCGAGCTAAGGCTTTATGGCCATCTGATCCACCTCCAGGAACTATGCAGGAGCTTCTGAATTTATTCAAGGGAGCTCGGCGCTGCTTTGGGCTATGGAAGATATCAGCATGTCGAGAAGGCGCATGAGAGGCCTAGGCCATGGTGAAAACACGGTACACCAGAATTGATTCCAGTCATATGGCCCGGGTCAGACCTCAGGGACCAGATGGGCAAGAAATTTCTATTAGCTTAGTGTTCGACCAAGTAAAGATACCGGCCGAGTATTCTTAATAGGATTGTAAACTAGACAACCTGCTAGAGGGTCTAGAGGAAGAAGTTTTTGAGGCCGAGTAGTAATGTACTTTTATCAGCAAACTTGTCTCCGTCCGAATTGTAAAACGATTTTCATGGCAGAATTTCTGCTTCAACCTCCAAAACCCAAGGTTTGAAGTGCCTCCGTATACTATACCGTCGGTAAATACCAAGGTATGTTCAGAAACCAGGTAGTCCGGTCATAATTGCTTGAACAGACAAGTTGTATTCGAGGAGTTATGTTATATTACATTTAATTGTAAGAAACATCTTCCGGAGAGAATAGTTCCGTTAAGGGTTCCATTCCCTGGGCTAGCATGCGCCTTTTTGGTGCATGCCAAAGCTGTGATGTTGAAAATCACAATACTTGTTATATTTTGGGGCTTATAGTGCCACGAGGGCAGTTCGTCTTATTTCCACCGACCAATCATTCCCTTAAGAACTCTAGCTTTCGGCTTCACCCAGTCTGAGGTACTTGTCCAGATGACCCGACTGTAACAATCATAGAGGTGCTCCCTTTATGCCCTAGCCGAACAAACGGGAACGTAGGGCATAAGCACAGGAGCCAGGCAACCCAGCTTGGCCAGAGCATAAGTCATAAAGGTGCATATAATGGCGAAAAACGACATTTATGAGTAGATTACTACACATATATGAGTAGACCACACATATATAGCAAGCTTGATGCTCTAAAAATAATGATAATAAGCATCTGTAAAAAGAAGACCCCAGATATTGTGGGGTATGTACATTTAAGGATGTATGCCCCTCAAGTGTGCGGTTTATCTAAACACGAGCTACAAGGTCGTAAAAACAAGAAAAAGGAAAAAAGATGAAGAGGAGAAAAGAAAGAACAAAAACAAACGTGAGTGTGACTTAGGCGTAGATGGAGCCGGGCAGCATTCCATGGGTTTGGCTCCAAGCGATTATCCAAAGAGATGCAAAGGAGGTTTGCTCCTCCAGTGAGGACTTTATCTATAATGAAAGGACCCTCCCATTTGGGCTTGAGCTTGTCCATTTTCTTCTCTGGTAGGCGTAGAACGAGTTCACCGACATTGTAAGTCTTTGCCTGTACCTCCCTGCTTTGATATCGCCGAGCCTACTGTTGGTAGAATGCGGAAAGGGCCTTTGCGACATCGCGCTCCTCCTCCAGGCCGTCCAGATCATCTTGCCAATCGAGCTCGGCTTCTCTCTCTTCGTACATGCGCACTCGAGGTGAGTCATGAATAATGTCGCAAGGCAATACTACCTCTGCGCCGTACACCATGAAGAAGGGTGTATATCCGGTCGTGCAATTGGGCGTGGTCCGCAGCCCCTAGAGTATGGAATCAAGTTCCTCAACCCAGTGTTTGTTTGATTCTTGCAAAGACCGCACTAGTTTGGTTTTGATGTCGCTCATTATCACACCGTTAGCCTGCTCGACCTGACCGTTCGTCTGAGGGTGATATATGGAGGCGTAATTGAGCTTTATGACCAAATTAGCACACCAAGTTTTCACCTCATCAGCCGTAAAGTTAGAGACGTTGTCAGTAATAATGTTGTGCGAGACACCGTAACAGTGTAAAACACCGGATATAAAGTCTATAACCGGTCCGGCTTCAGCCGTTTTGACTGGTTTGGCCTCTATCCACTTAGTGAACTTGTTGACCATAAACATTAAGTATTTCTTCTTATGGCTTCCCCCTTTAATGGTTCCGACCATGTCCAGCCCCCAGATCACAAAGGGCCAAGTAATGGGGATTATGCGCAAGGTAGTGGGCGGCATGTGGCTTTGATTGGCGAAAAGCTGGCATCCAATGCAACATTGTACAACATCCTATGCATCTGCTCAGGCCGTGGGCCAAAAGAAACCCGTATGAAAGGCCTTACTTACAAGGGCCCGTGCTGCAGCATGATGGCCAGCAAGACTAGCGTGTATTTCAGCCAAGAGCTGTCGTCCCTCTTCCTCGGAGATACATCTTTGAAGGACTCCGGTAGTACTTTTCTTGTACAGTTCCCCTTCGTGAACTTTGTAGGCTTTCGAGCGTCGAACAATGCGTCGGGCTTCAGTCTAATCCTCAGGGAGTTGATTCCTAGTAAGGTAGGCAAGGAAAGGTTCAGTCCTCGGGGCAATTACAGCCATAGTTTCATGGGCTGATGGTGTTATTTCGGTGTCCGAACCCCCGATTGTATCAGAACTCTGTTCGGAGTCTGGGGGTAAGGTCTGCTCCGGACTAGTGTTGCCGCTCTCATCCTGCCATACCACGGATGCCTTGAAGAGCCTCTCCACAGAAGTGTTCGGTGGGATGGGGTCGCGTTTAGCACCCATGCGAGCAAGGATGTCCGCAGCTTGATTACTTTCTCGAGCCACGTGGTGAAACTCGAGCCCCTCAAACCGAGATGATATTTTGAGTACACCGTTACGATAAGCTGCCATCTTTGGATCTTTTGCATCGAAGTCTCTGTTTATTTGGGATATCACGTGGTTTGAATCCCTGCGCACTTCAAGGCGTTGTATGCCCATGGAAACGGCTATCCAGAGACCGTGCAATAGGGCCTCATATTAGGCTGCGTTGTTAGAGTCTGTATACAATATTTGGAGCACATAACGGATTGTGACTCTTGTGGGGGATGTCAAGATGACACCAGCCTGAGTTCGGCTAGCATTTTAGAGTCGTCAAAGTGCATCACCCAATTGGAATATGTGTCGTATTCTTTAGGGAATTCGGCCTCTGTCCATTCGGTGACGAAGTCAGCCAACACCTAGATTTAATAGCCCGGCGTGGCTTGGAAGTTATTTCAAATGGTAAGAGCTCAATGGCCCATTTGGCAATCCGGCCGGTCGCGTCCTGATTGTTTATGATGTCATTGATTTGTACTTCAGAAGCCACCGTGATCGAGCACTCTTGAAAGTTGTGCTGCAACTTGCGCGATGCCATGAAGACTGCATATGCTCTCTTTTGATACTATGGGTACCAGGATTTTCATGGTGTAAGGACCATCGATACACAATATACTGGTTTTTGGAGTGGTAATTTATGTCCCTCTTCTGCTCGTTCGACGACGAGCACTGCACTCACCACCTGGTGGGTTGCAGATATGTAGAGCAATGTCGGTTCACCGATGCTTGCCGCATCCAAGATTGGGTTGCTCGCTAGTATAGATTTTATTTCCTCAAGTCTGGTAGTGGTAGCATCCGACCACTTGAAGTGATCGATGCGTCGGAGGAGTCGGTACAATGGCAATGCCTTCTCTCCTAATCTGGAGATAAAACGGCTTAAAGCTGCCACACACCCAGCTAGTTTTTGGACATGCTTCAGATCTGTTGGTATGGCCAACTGTGTTAGGGCTCGGATTTTTGCCGGGTTTGCTTCAGTTCTTCTATTAGAGAAAATAAACCCGAGCAGTTTTTCGGCAGGAATGCCGAAAACACACTTTTCTCGATTGAACTGTATATCATATGATCAGAGGTTGTCGAATGTGAGGTGTAAATCGTCCACTAGTGATTCGACATGTTTGGTTTTTATGACTATATAATCTACATATGCCTCTACAGTTTTGCCAATTTGCTTTTCTAGACATGTTTGAATCATGCGTTGATAGGTTGCACCCGCGTTCTTGAGCCCGAAAGGCATAGTGTTGAAGCACAAGGGCCCATACGGGGTGATGAATGCTGTTGCGGCCTGGTCGGATTCCATCATCTTAATTTGATGGTATCCGGTGTATGCGCCAAGGAAACATAGTGAATCGTGTCCCGCAGTTGCATCAATAATTTGGTCGATGCGAGGTAATGGGAAGGGGTCCTTAGGGAAAGCCTTATTAAGGACTTTGAAATCGACAGACATGTGCCAGGATTTATCCTTCTTAGGCACAATGACCAAGTTTGCTAGCCCTCCCAGATGTTTGATCTCTCTGATAAAGCCGACTTCGAGTAGCTTGGCTAGTTCCTCCCCCATAGCTTGTCGTTTGGTTTCGGAAAATCGTCGCAATGTTTGCTTGACTGGTATGTATCCCTTCTTTATGTTGAGACTATGTTCGGCCAGTCTGCGTGGGATAGCTGGCATATCGGAGGGTGCCAGGCAAAGATGTCCCAATTTTTGCACAAGAATGCACATAATGCAGCGTCGACCGCTGGATCGAGTTGCGCCCCAATGGGAGTTGTCTTTTTGGGATCCGTCCGGTGGACTTGCAAATTGACTATTTCATTTGCTGGTTTAAAGGAAGTGTATCTGGGTCTCTTATCAAGGATTACATCATCCCAATCCACTGTGGAACGTAGGGTGGTTAATTCTTCGGCCGCTAGGACTTGGGATAAGTCCTCGAGGGCCAGAGAGGCTCTTTTGTTTTCGGCGCGGACTGCTATGTCCGGATCCCTGGTGATGCTGATAACTCCATTGGGCCCAGGCATTTTGAGCTTCATATACCCGTAATGGAGTATGGCTTGGAAGCGTGTGAATGCGTCACGGCCTAGCAAGGCATGATACGCGCTGTTAAAAGGTACCACATGGAAGAGTAACTCTTCGGACCTATAGTTCTCCGGCATGCCGAATACGACGTCGAGTTTTATTTTCCCCAAGCATCTTGATTCTTGACTAGGGATAATACCACGCAAGGTTGTGTTGCTTTTCTCAATGCGACTCATGTCCATTTGTATTTTACCGAGCGTGTCCTTGTAAATGAGGTTCAGCCCGCTGCCATCGTCCATTAGCACTTTAGTGAGCCGATAGCCGTCCATGATTGGGTTTAGGACTAGAGCGACTGGTGCCTGGAATGAGCGGCATCTTGGTTCGTCATCAACATTGAATGTGATTGTCGTATCGTTCCAAGGATTTATTGCTGCCACTTGGTAGATTTCGGAGAGGTCGCAGAGCGCCCTTTTGTGCCGATTATTGGATGAAAATGTCTCGAAGACCATGAGTACTTTGAGCTCGTTGTCCTCCGAATAGTAGTTCTCTAGGGTTTTGTTGGTGAGGATATCCTCGCCACTTGCCAGAGTATCCAACATGCCGGAAGGCTATTTGTTGGTTCGGCATTCGGCATCATGTGAATTTGATAGGGCTTGTCGTGCCTTTCATCGAGGACAGTTCCATGTCCCATAAATGGTTTAGTTTTCTTGTCCCCGGGATGATGACCAGGTGCCCCTCGAGGGTGCACCCTTTTGGCCCGTCTAGCAGATGGCCTAAAGTCCTGCAGGTCCTGGTGGGCTGACTTGGTCTTCCAGGCGTTTTCCATTGCGCGGTACTTCTGTACAATGTGTTCCAAGTCTGTAAAGTGCAATACGTGACGACGGTTGAGGGTGTTAAGGATTCCATTGTCCGTACAGTTGTTGCAAAATACTGAGACGGCATCGTCGTCGCAACAATCTTTAATCTTGCTTTACCAAGGAGGAATCTAGCCCAGAAGTGGTGGACTGTTTCCTGAGGCTACTGCCACACGTACATTAAGTAGCATATATCCGTACAACCAGAATTACTTGGTGAATATTTCTTGTGGTGGGTTAGTGGGATTAAATCCGAGACCCTCCATGGAGTCCGGAGCTTGAAGAATTTCCGAGGCTACCAGCTCAGGCTCCGGAGTGTCTGGTGAGTTCTCAGGCTTGACTCCTGGTTTTATGTTCGGAGGGCAGAGAGTGTCCTCCCGAAGCCGGGTGTCCGGCTCCGAGCTCCGAAATCCAAACATAATTTGTTCTCAACGTAGGAGAAGAGTTGTCGTCAGCTTGTTCCTCCACAACTCCTACCCGATGGGTGATCGGTGGAGATTTAATTCCTCTCTGATCGGGTTTAAGCCCGATCCGATCATAGTCGGTTGCGACCCCTAGGGCGGTGATGCGGTCTAACAGTTTGTTCAAGGATGTTATATCTGCCAGATCCATCTTGTCGGAGTATCCAGGGCCAACACGGAGACGATTTTCGGTGGCGAGATGGGCTGTGTTTAAAGGCCGAACGGATGCCTATGATGAAGTTGCCGAGCCGGAGGGTTTTCCCTGGAACTAGGGCTCCTCTGGAAGTGATGCTGTCCGTGATAACAAGGCGAGCCATCAACCCTTCTGTTGATGACACAGAGGAACTCTGGAAGCACCAATGTCGGTGTTAAAACCGCAGATGTCGGGTAAGGGGTCCCAATCTGTGTGTCTAAGCATCAAAGGTAACAGGAGGCAGGGACACGATGTTTTACCGAGGTTCGGGTCCTCTTGATGGAGGTAATACCCTACTTCCTGCTTGATTGACTTTGATGAGTATATGGGTTACAAGAGTTGATTTACCACGAGATCGTACTGGCTAAACCCTAGATGTCTAGCCTGTATGATTATCATGGTGTCTCTACGTACTAAACCCTCCAATTTATATAGACACCTGAGGGGACTAGGGTTGTACAAAGTCGGTTTATGGAGGAAGGAAACTACACATCTGGACGCCAAGCTTGCCATCCACGCCAAGGAGAATCCCATCCGAACACGGGAGAAAGCCTTCAGTCTTGTATCTTCGCCGCCGATTAGTCCGGCCCATGTCACATAGGCAGGCTCCCCGATAATCCAGGACTCCCTCAACCGTACTTCAGAAGCTTCCCCCCTTAAAGACTTGCTGGGGACGACTTAGTACCTTGTGATGCATGCTTTCATAGTAGCTCACAAAAGAAGCCTAAGTATCTTGCACTGGAAGTCATCCATATATCGTACCCGGGATGATAGAGGAATCTTGCATTGGAAGCTTCTCGGGTAGCTAGTGAGGGAAGACTGAGTTGCTTACACCAGATGCTTCTTACTGTGGTATGCTGACTGAATGCCATGTATATACCTTTTAATGTTTCTACTTCCGATAACTCATATGAAAAAGGTTGTTCGACTATCCTTCTTGCCGAGCACTGAATTCATAGTACATTCTGACTGGTTTCTAGTGTATAGCATGGTTCAAATCTTACTCATAGCATAATCAACCTTGTAAATGAACCATAGCTCTGACTCGATATATATTGTTGGTCTTGCACACAACTTGTCTTCCGGCTGATTTCATCATTATTACTATGAAGAGTGCATACAGATGTGGTTTGACGCTGATAATCAAGCCAGGGTATCATTTGTATTCAGACCAGTCATTCTCATTACAATGCAGCCGGCTGAGAATTCCATACTATTTTGCTGAGCTTCCAAATATTTGAACGCCTTACTGATTCTTTGGGTCCGGTGTCGGTTGAAGAGTAACTTTACTAAGGGGAAATAATGCAACACCAAGGGCCCAAAGAAACAAGCAAAAGAAACAACAAAAAACACGAGGCATACAAATAATATTATATTCAAGCAACATCATATATAACTGCTACACACAACAATAATATGCATGCATACCTAAGCACACAAATCTCACGGAGACTCCGGTATTGCAATCTATTATGCTGTGGCACTGTGCATGAAAGTGAATTCTCGTGTGGAAGAGTTGGTGTAAACAAGGCGACACCAAGAACTGGCTTAACCGTGGTCGCATCTGGGCAGACACAAAGGTGAGGACAGTCTTGGTGATCATGTGGCGAAATGCAGAGGTCACGACCACATTGTCATCAAGTGGACGGAAGGCAACCGTACCCATCCGAAGGATGGGGTGACAGGCTTCGTGCTCACATTCAGGTGACCAACAGCGTTCCAAAAAACCCGATCTATTGCCATGACACTCTCCCGACCACTCTGACGAACTCCCCTTTAGGCTAAATCATGGGTGGCCCCGATGTCACCACATGACATCTAACGGCCACCGTTGTGGCAAAACAAAACGTTTCCAAACAGGGACATGAGCTCAATACCAACACGGGCACACAAGGCTTATGTCCGCCTACCTGATCAGGGTAGCACGCGCCCATAACCTTCCCTTGTTAGAGGCACCGACAAGAATCATGACAATAGACCCCGTTAGGACCCCCCCTCCATAAAGGCAAGTGTGGCTGCACTGGTCAGCTCTATTTCGATGGCACTATGACTCAGCCAACATGTGTTCAAGTTGTATTAAAGTCCGATTTAACTTGAATGTAACCAGCTCAAAGTTATTCTTTCCGATCTAACTATCCAAGAGTTTGTACTAAAATAACACAAAGCTATTCTTTCCAATCAATCTAACTAAGATTTCATTCTAAAATAACACAATATGACACACATCAACCAACTCTAATGTCACCTAGATACTCCAATGTCACCACGAGTATCTATGATTTAATTCTATGATATGCATCAAACAACTTCATGATCATACTATTCAATCCACACAAAGAACTACAAGGGGACCCCAAAGTTTCTATCGGAGAAAAGATAATAAAAAACATGCATCAACCGCTATGCATAGATTACCCCAATGTCACCTTAAGTATTCATACCGTAAGATATACATCAGTTGTTCTTAGATCTGAACAGTACTTCGAAGAAGACAAAACTTCAAAGGGTAAAAGATTCAATTCATCACAACAAGAGTGGATAGGGGAGAAACAACATATGATCCATCTATGCTAACAAAGCCCATGATACATCAAGATCATGACATCTCAAGATCACGAGAGAGAGAGAGAGATTGAACACATAGCTACCAGTACAAACCCTCAACCCCGAGGGGGGACTACTCTCTCCTCATCGTGGTGGCCCCCAAGATGATGAAGATGGCCACCGGTGATGATCTCCCCCTCCGGCAGGCTGCCAGAATGGGCTCCTGATTGGTTTTCAGTGGCTACAGAGGCTTGCAGGAGCGAAACTTATGATCTAGGTTCTCCCCTAGGGCTTTTGGAATATTTGATGATCTATAGGGAGAAGAGGGGTTGTGGGAGGCCACCGTGTTGGGCACAACCCACCAGGGCGCGTCTGGGGGCCCAGGCATGCCCTGGTGGGTTGTTCCCCCCTCGGGGCACCCCCCAGGTGCTGCTCTAGCCTATTGGATGTCTTCTGGTCCATAAAAAGTCCACAAAAAGTTTCGCGGTGCTTGGACTCCATTTGATATTGATTTCCTGTGATGTAAATAACAAGCAAAAAATAGCAACTGGCACTGGTGTAACGCCCCGGATACAACTTTCCATATTCGTAACTCCAGCTCTTGCCTTTTCCGGAGATGCGATATATTATTTCCTCCGTGGTTGGGTTTGTGTCTTTTGTTTTGCATTTTGTTCTTGTCATGCATCTCATCTCGTCGCATCATGTGCATCGCATCATATGTATTCATAAAACCCGTACCCGTTCGTTTTTGCCGCGTTCCTCTTGCCTCCTTTGACCGTTCTGAGACCAACCACCCCTTGCACACACTGGTCTTATCCCCCTCTGCACAACCACCGACCCTCGCGCGCGCGTCCGAAACTCCCCCGAACCCGCCCCGAGCTGTCGTGACCAATGAGTCCGGATCATCCCCAAACATCTACAATATATCTCCGTTTTATCATTTGGACTCCCTGCCTATTTTATTCGCGTCCGTCCAATTGCGATCTGAGGGACGAGGTAGCCCCAAACTTAATTCGTGATGTATATATTCAGTCCAAACCCTAGATCCTAGCCCTCTTGTCCCATCCTTCCCGATCGCCGCCGCCACCCACTCACTTGCCTTCCTTCCTTAGGATCTGTCTGATCCTTCCACCCACCTTCTCCGCGATTTCCCCACCAGCCCAACCGCAGTGCTCAAACAAATCTCCTCCTTCCTCGGGATCGATCCAGATCCCACCTGCCAAATCCCCTCTCGATTCCCCTCTCGATCCATCCCCAACCAACCAGCCACCACCTCCTCCATTCGATTCATCGTCGTGGCCGCCTCCAGATCGAGCAGCCCGAGCCTCCCTGTGCACCTCGCCTCGCCTCGTCTCCAACCACCACGGACTGCCGCGCCGCCCCTCCGCGACAAACTCCGCCGTCGCGCCATCTTCAGGCGCTCGAGCACGAGCTCGCCCGCGCCATGTCTTCCTCCTCGTCGCGCAGGTCCAGGAGGCTCGCCGCCCAGCCGCATCGCCCTGTTTCCGCGCCTGCTTTGCCTGGAGTCGCCTCCACTTCGATTCGGCAGAGAACGGAACCCCGACGCCCTCCACCACCTGGATCCGCCACTTGGAGACCCACGCCCCGCCGTTCCTGTGCCGCTCCTCGCTGGAACTGCTTCAAGCCGTCGTCATTCGTCCCTGCAGCATCCCCGCTCTCCTCGTCGATGCAGGGAGACGAGCTCCTCCCGAAGACCAGCAAGCGGCGCCGCCCCTCGCAGGACCGCAGGAGCCTCCTTCCTCCTCAAGATCCCCGCCTGGATCCATGCCGCCCCGGCCTCCATCGCGCCATTGCCGGAGTACCAAGCTGCACGAAGCCATCGCTCCATCTTCTGCTTCGAGGAGACGAGCGCCTCGCCCGCGCGTTGACCCCGCCTCGACCAGCGCCATGTCCAGATCGGTCCGCTGCTTCCGTTGACCGCAGCCAGCGCCCTGGGCCACTTCTTGCGCCAAGCACAGATCTGCCCATCCTTCCCAGCCCAGCAGATCCGCTGGCCCAAAGCCCAATGTGAGCAGCCCTCCTCCAGCGCCCCTCTCCTGTACACTATTTGGGCTAGGCAGATTCGGCCGGTGTACGTTTTTTCCAGATCTGCGATTTAACTTTATCCAGTGTATTACAGATTTGCAGAAAAGTCCCTAGTCTTCATGCATTTAATAACTCATCAACCATGCATCGGATTAAAATGGTTTAAACATGTAAACTGCTTAGAATTTTGTGTAGATTAATAATATGCCATTTTCATCCGTGTTTAAAATGTTTAACTTGCTGTTTGTTTAAATTTTCTCCTATGCCATGCTAAAATGATTTATTTCACAACTAAATAACCGTAGCTCCATTTTAAATAAACATTATATGTAAATGGGGTGGAAAAATTCCTAGATTAACATGGTCCACTTTATTTTCCTGATTAACAACATTAAAATATGGTTTAGGGCAGAACAGTACCAAATCCATAATTTGCATATGGGGATTTTCCGGAATTGTTATTTGTTGTTTCCGGCCTCATTTAAACTTGCCTAAATAGTTAATTTTCATATGCTTCACCCCTTGCCATGTTTAACAACATTTAACATTGTTGTGTACCTAACCAAGAGAGAACTAAATAATTGCATGCGGTGTTTCGTCAATATGCAACTCGTTGCATATCGAGCTCCACTTAACTTGTAGTATTGTTTGTTGCGCTTTGCCATGCCATGCCTCATTAAACTGGACATGCATCATACTTGATTGTGCATCATGCCATGATTGTGCTTGTGTGTTTACTATGTTGTTTTCTTCTTTCCGGGTTGCCTTCGGTTTCGTTCCGGAGTTGTGAGGATCCGTTCGACTACGTCCGTTCGTCTTCTTCATGGACTCGTTCTTCTTCCTAGCGGGATTTCAGGCAAGATGACCTCTACCCTGGATCTCACTACTATCATTGCTATGCTAGTTGCTTCGTTCTATCGCTATGCTGCGTTACCTATCTTTTTCTCATCAAGCCTCCCAAAATGCCATGAACCTCTAACCTTTGGCACCCTTCCTAGCAAACCGTTGCTTGGCTATGTTACCGCTTTGCTCAGCCCTCTTATATCGTTGTTAGTTGCAGGTGAAGTTGAAGATTTCTCCATGGTGGACAGTATTTTGGTTGGGATATCACAATATCTCTTATATTATTAATGCATCTATATACTTGGTAAAGGGTGGAAGGCTCGGCCTTTTGCCTAGTGTTTTGTTCCACTCTTGCCACCCTAGTTTCCATCATACCGATGTTATATTCCCGGATTTTGCGTTCCTTACGCGGTCGGGTGATTTATGGGACCCCCTCGACAGTTCGCTCTGAATAAAACTCCTCCAGCAAGGCCCAACATTGAGTTTTACCATTTGCCTCACCACCACCTATATTTCCCTTGGGAGTAATTAACCCAAGGGTCATCTTTATTACAGCCCCCCGGGCCAATGCTTGTCTAAGTGTTGGTCCAAACTAGAGCACCGTGCGGGGCCATCCCTTGGCAACTTGGGTTACGTCGGTTCCTGTACGCTTCGCTTATCCGGTGTTGTCCTGAGAACGAGATATGTGCAGCTCCTATCGGGATTGTCGGCGCATCGGGTGGTCTTGCTGGTCTTGTTTTACCATTGTCGAAATGTCTTGTAAACCGGGATTCCGAGTCTGATCGGGTCTTCCTGGGAGAAGGTCTATTCCTTCGTTGATCGCGAGAGCTTGTCATGGGCTAAGTTGGGACACCCCTGCAGGGTATAATCTTTCGAAAGCCGTGCCTGCGGTTATAGGCAGATGGGAATTTGTTAATGTCCGGTTGTAGATAACTTGACACCAGGTCTGAATTAAAATGCATCAACCGTGTGTGTAGCCGTGATGGTCTCTTTTCGGCGGAGTCCGGAAAGTGAACACGGTTTTGGGTTATGTTTGACGTAAGTAGGAGTTCAGGATCACTTCTTGATCATTGCTAGCTTCACGACCGTTCCGCTTGTTCTCTTCTCGCTCTTATTTGCGTATGTTAGCCACCATATATGCTTAGTCGCTGCTGCAGCCTCACCACTTTACCCCTTCCTTTCCCTTTAAGCTTTGCTAGTCTTGATACCCATGGTAATGGGATTGCTGAGTCCTCGTGGCTCACAGATTACTACAACAACAGTTGCAGGTACAGGTTATGCGATGACCATGACGCGAGAGCGATGCTTACTTGTTTTGGAGTGCTTCTTCTGCTTCTTCTTCGATCAGGGATAGGTTCCAGGTCGGCAGCCAAGGCTAGCATGGTGGATGTCGTTTGAGTTTCTGTTTGTGATTCATCCGTAGTCGAATGATGCTCTTATGTATTGTGATGTTGTATTCATGTGGCATTGTATGCCTTATGTATGTAAACCCATCTATTATGTAATGTTGATGTAATGATATCCACCTTGCAAAAGCGTCTCAATATGCGGGTCTATCCTTGGTGGGACCTTCGAGTTCCTTTTGGATAGGGTCGCATATTGGGCGTGACAAGTTGGTATCAGAGCCTTGACCGACCATAGGAGCCCCCTTGATTGTTGGCCGTTGTTGAGTCTAGAATAAAAATGTTTTGAGTCTTAGGATTATATATATCGGAGAGTAGGATTCTTTTTACTCCTCAGCCCCCTCCGTCGCTCTGGTGAGGATTCTTGACGTAGATGTTTTGACATTCCTCTCCTCGAATTTCACTAAAATAAATTTAGGATCACGCGGGTATCTTGGAATTGTTCCGATGGTTTTGTGACGAGAACATTGTTCTTGGTGCCTCCTGTCTATTTATGTGGCTTTGACCCGGGGAGTCGAGCTCTGAGGTGTTGTCATCACAATTTTATCGTTGCAGTTCTGGAATACCTGAGTTTTCCCGACATCGAAAATCTCTTTTATGCATTTGTTGGTGAGATAACCTCGACGTCACCCAGTACTGGGGAGTTCGGGAGTATTGCCATAACTCGTATAATGGATGCTTTTCGAAGATTGAGGTACATGATTTCCGAAGGTTTCTTGGTTATGTGTTGACGGATGGATACAGCTGGATGTAGGAATTGTTAGTTTGGGTGAGATATATTGCTTCCCCTGTATCCCCAACACCAGATTGCATAACTAGAAAGTTTCGGGAGTTTTATAGGTGGGAATTCAAGTAGCTCCTAGAATATCTTTTCGACAGATGCATGATATGAGATTGGGGTTCGACGTCTAGTGGTCCGCTTTTCCATGGTCGTTTTTACAGTGGTCTCGTTGTGTCTTAAAGAACCCTTGGCTATGCTGGTTTGGGGACACTTCGTATGTCATGTGCACTGCCTTGTACATGATGGTGCTATACACTCGAGCCCGTGTGGGCCCCACCACGAAAACTTCGGACGGAATCTCTATCATATGTTTGTTCCGGCTTATTCCGCAAGCCAAATACTTTGTTTTGTTTTATTTGTGGTATTCGAGTTGCTTCGAATTCAAATGTTGATTCCATACCTTTCAAGCAGTGTTCTCATATTTCTATGGGAGTACTAATCCTTCTTGATCACTGAGGTTGTCATGTCAACTCTTTTCCAACCGGTGTGCTTCTCTTCAAGTGGATCTGATCATTTTCAACATCCGCAAGATCAATTCTAAGTGTTCTTCAACGGTATTCGTTTCATCTGTCCCAAGTTACCTTTGTATTTCCCGCCCTCCCACCCTTTTTCTTCAAGGACCCAGATTTCTTAATCAAGTATCCATTTATTCATGTGAAGTCTCTTCACTCTATTCAATCAATGTTTTGATCCGGTGATCCCTCGTGAAGATGCTCATGAGTTTCAAGTTCATCGTCCTTCATTGTTGTTTCTTCTCCAGTGGATTAATTTCAAGCTTTCAGTGTTGATCATATTCCTTTCCTCGTGTCAAATGCTTTCTCATGCCGATGCACCTCTTAATTGTTCACCTCTCTCTATTCTTATCCGGAGTGCTCAAGACATCTCAGAAGATTTGCGTTTCCATTCTCAATCAGTTCAAGTTATTTCGAGGTTGTTATCCCATTCAAGCCATTTAATTCAACCGGTGCAATCTCTCTTCAAAATCGTTCAACGGTGTTTTCTTTTGAGTGGGCCCTAACCCACATGTCTTTTCCCAGGATCTTACCTGACTCTTCTAATTTTCCCGGAGCCATTCCCAAAGTCTTTCGAAGATTGACGTAAGAATGAAATATCATCAGTCAAATGTCTTTCTCCAAGATCTTTCAAATTCTTTTCATCGTTGGCTCAACCCCCTTCGCTTTTCATTGTCCCGAAGTATCTCAACAATTCATGGTGGTTCTCGTCATCATTCTCAACATTTGAAGACCGAAGAAGAGTTTCTCTTAAATCTTGCTCCATTCTCTTCAAGATTCATGGTTCTAGCTTGATGTCATCCTCTCATAATTGTTTTTGATTGTGAGAATTTTTTCATCCACCCGAAGCAATTCAAAAGTCTGTTCAAATTGATTCTCCGTAGCCCATCATCTTAGAATTATTCATTCTCAGCTTTCAACTCTTGTTCTCCAAATCTAATCGGTGCATCGTTCAAATACCTTCTAATCAGTTCATGATTTCTTTGTGCTCATGTATCTAAATCCCCTCAAGTATCTTCATTCGTTTTCCAATTCTTCCCGGTGAATTGTGCCTTTGCTACGTTCATTTTCAATTCTTACGGTGGTTCGTTCAAGATTTCACTTCCTTCGTTATCATATCAATTCATTTGTTGTTTCAATCCCATCGGTGGTTCCATCTATACCTTCTCAAGCGTGTGCCATATCTATCTTGATCTTTTTACGAGAATAAGTAGTATGCCAAATCCGTTGTTTGTCATCAATTTAAATTGGTGAAGGATACGCATAACATAATTCTTATCATTGTTTCATCCAAGTGATCTAGTTTCTTCTTTCCAGAGTTGTTCATCATGTCACATTTCTCTGTTCGAGATGCTTCATCTTTTTTTTCCGGAGTTCCAAGTTTTCCTCTTTATCTCGTCGCGAAGCTTCATCTAAATCATCACAAGGCTCACCTTGTTCTTTCAACTTCCCTTTCTTTCTATCATCCTTTTTATTACCAGTTCTTCATGGAGGCTCTACATGGTGGTTCAACAAGGATTCCTTTCATTCTTCAATTGTTCTTCAAGATTTCTCTCGAGGTGATGATCCGCCAAGCTATACTCAAAATTAAACATGGTACTAAACACATGTCTTGTTTTGAGGAGCTCAAGTATTCTTCATCTTGCATTCCAAAGTGCAATTCTTTCTACCTTATCTCTTGAGGTGGTGTTATGTCAGTCTTGACAATTTGGGTTCGTGTTTCATGATTCACATGTTGTCAAGAATGAGGTATTTTTAATCCATCAATCCCTCCATTGGAGTTATCTTGTTTCATATTTCACGTAAAGCCTTCCATTGGGAATGTTGCTATTTGTGGTGCTTATCAATGATCCAAGTTAACTCTTTATCATCTTTGTGGAAGAAGTGTTCATCTCTTCGTTGATCTTAAGCAAGCAATTGTTTTTCGTTAGTGGCAGAATGTCATCGCATAGTCTTGAGATGTTTCCATAAGCCCACTACAAGCTTATTCTTTTCGTTGTTGGTTTTCCAACAAACCCGTTGTAACCATCTTGGAATGGTGCTTTCCAAGCTCATTTGTGGCACAAGTTGGCATTTTCTTATCCATTCTGTTATTCCAATGATCTATCTTCTATTCCTTCTTTCGGAGGCAATGTGATGTTGCTCTCTTCGCTCATCATCTTGAATTATGAGGACCGTGTTGTTTTCATGCTTATCCATTTAGCCGGAGTGTTGTGTCATCTCTTCAAGTTCTTTTCATCTTATTAAGTTTTGCCTCTCTTTTCAACCTAAGTGCTGTGTGAAATCCTTCTTACCCCTTGTGCCATTCTTTCAATAGTTTCTGAGGTAGTGTGTTGTTGATCTCATCAAGTATCATCCCTTCTTCTCAAGTTCATATTCAATTTCTTCCATTTACAGTCGGAGTGCTGTCCAAATTATATCATTCTTATTCATTCTTATCTCGTTTTAACCGGAGTGGTTTCGAATTCTATCTTGTCCATTAAACTCTTGATTCATGTCTTTGCAACCTACAAGGTTATCGAATGTTCCTTGTTCCTCTTTTCTAATGGAGTGTTTTCAACTTTGTTCATCTTCGTTGTTTTCTCTCTTCATTTTGCTCAACCTCTCAAGGTTCATGGTTTCACTCGTTTGTCGAAGAAGCAACTTTGTTTTACCTCTTATTGTCCTCTTCCTTTTCCCTCCGGTGCCATCCTAGTGGTGGAGTGTTGTAACGCCCCGGATACAACTTTCCATATTCGTAACTCCAGCTCTTGCCTTTTCCGGAGATGCGATATATTATTTCCTCCGTGGTTGGGTTTGTGTATTTTGTTTTGCATTTTGTTCTTGTCATGCATCTCATTTCATAGCATCATGTGCATCGCATCATATGTTTTCATAAAACCCATACCCGTTCGTCTTTGCCGCGTTCCTCTTGCCTCCTTTGACCGTTCTGAGACCAACCACGCATTGCACACACTGGTCTTATCCCCCTCTGCACAACCACCGACCCTCGCGCGCTCGTCCGAAACTCCCCCGAACCCGACCCGAGCTGTCGTGACCAATGAGTCCGGATCATCCCCAAACATCTACAAAATATCTCTGTTTTATCATTTGGACTACCTGCCTATTTTATTCGCGTCCGTTCGATTGCGATCTGAGGGACGAGGTAGCCCCAAACTTAATTCGTGATGTATATATTCAGTCCAAACCCTAGATCCTAGCCCTCTTGTCCCGTCCTTCCCGATCGCCGCCGCCAACCACTCACTTGCCTTCCTTCCTTAGGATCTGTCTGATCCTTCCACCCACCTTCTCCTCGATTTCCCCACCAGCCCAACCGCAGCGCTCAAACAAGTCTCCTCCTTCCTTGGGATCGATCCAGATCCCACCTGCCAAATCCCCTCTCGATTCCCCTCTCGATCCATCCCCAACCAACCAGCCTCCACCTCCTCCATTCGATTCATCGTCGTGGCCGCCTCCAGATCGAGCAGCCCGAGCCTCCCCGTGCTCCTCGTCTCCAACCACCACGGACTGCCGCGCCGCCCCTCCGCGACAAGCTCCGCCGCCGCGCCATCTTCAGGCGCTCGAGCACAAGCTCGCCTGCGCCATGTCTTCCTCCTTGTCGCGCAGGTCCAAGAGGCTCGCCGCCCAGCCGCATCGCCCTGTTGCCGCGCCTGCTTCGCCTGGAGCCGCCTCCACTTCGATTCGTCAGAGAACGGAACCCCGACGCCCTCCACCGCCTGGATCCGCCGCTTGGAGACCCACGCCCCGCCGTTCCTGTGCTGCTCCTCGCTGGAACTGCTTCAAGCCGTCGTCCTTCGTCCCCGCAGCATCCCCGCTCTCCTCGTCGACGCAGGGAGACGAGCTCCTCCCGAAGACCAGCAAGCGGCGCCGCCCCTCGCAGGACCGCAGCAGCCTCCTTCCTCCTCGAGTTCCCTGCCTGGATCCATGCCGCCCCGGCCTCCATCGCGCCATCGCCGGAGTCCCAAGCTGCACGAAGCCATCGCTCCGTCCTCTGCTTCGAGGAGACGAGCGCCTCACCCGCGCGTTGACCCCGTCCTCGACCAGCGCCAAGTCCAGATCGGTCCGCTGCTTCCGTTGACCGCAGCCAGCGCCCTAGGCCACTTCTTGCGCCAAGCCCAGATCTGCCCGGCCTCCCCAGCCCACCAGATCCGATGGCCCAAAGCCCAATGTGAGCAGCCCTCCTCTAGCGCCCCTCTCCTGTACACTATTTGGGCTAGGCAGATTCGGCCCATGTACGTTTTTTCCAGATCTGCGATTTAACTTTATCCAGTGTATTACAGATTTGCAGAAAAGTCCCTAGTCTTCATGCATTTAATAACTCATCAACCATGCATCGGATTAAAATGGTTTAAACATGTAAACTACTTAGAATTTTGTGTAGATTAATAATAGGCCATTTTCATCCATGTTTAAAATGTTTAACTTGCTATTTGTTTAAATTTGCTCCTATGCCATGCTAAAATGATTTATTTCATAACTAAATAAGCGTAGCTCCATTTTAAATAAACTTTATATGTAAATGGGGTGGAAAAATGCCTAGATTACCATGGTCCACTTTATTTTCCTGATTAACAACATTAAAATATGGTTTAGGGCAGAACAGTACCAAATCCATAATTTTCATATGGGGATTTTCCGGAATTGTTGTTTGTTGTTTCCGGCCTCATTTAAACTTGCCTAAATAGTTAATTTTCATATGCTTCACCCCTTGCCATGTTTAACAACATTTAACATTGTTGTGTACCTAACCGAGAGAGAACTAAATAATTGCATGTGGTGTTTCGTCAATATGCAACTCGTTGCATATTGAGCTCCACTTAACTTGTAGTATTGTTTGTTGCACTTTGCCATGCCATGCCTCATTAAACCGGACATGCATCATACTTGATTGTGCATCATGCCATGATTATGCTTGTGTGTTTACTATGTTGTTTGCTTCTTTCTGGGTTGCCTTCGGTTTCATTCTGGAGTTGTGAGGATCCGTTCGACTACGTCCGTTCGTCTTCTTCATGGACTCGTTCTTCTTCCTAGCGGGATTTCAGGCAAGATGACCGCTACCCTGGATCTCACTACTATCATTGCTATGCTAGTTGCTTTGTTCTATCGCTATGCTGTGTTACCTATCTTTTGCTCATCAAGCCTCCCAAAATGCCATGAACCTCTAACCTTTGGCACCCTTCCTAGCAAACCGTTGCTTGGCTATGTTACCGCTTTGCTCAGCCCTCTTATAGCGTTGTTAGTTGCAGGTGAAGTTGAATATTTCTCCATGGTGGACAGGATTTTGGTTGGGATATCACAATATCTCTTATATTATTAATGCTTCTATATGCTTGGTAAAGGGTGGAAGGCTCGGCCTTTTTCCTAGTGTTTTGTTCCACTCTTGCCGCCCTAGTTTCCGTCATACCGGTGTTATGTTCCCGGATTTTGCGTTCCTTACGCGGTCGGGTGATTTATGGGACCCCCTCGACAGTTCGCTTTGAATAACACTCCTCCAACAAGGCCCAACATTGACTTTTACCATTTTCCTCACCACCACCTATATTTCCCTTGGGAGTAATTAACCCAAGGGTCATCTTTATTACAGCCCCCCCCCCCACCGGGCCCATGCTTGTCTAAGTGTTGGTCCAAACTAGAGCACCGTGCGGGGCCATCCCTTGGCAACTTGGGTTACGTCGGTTCCTGTACGCTTCGCTTATCCGGTGTTGCCCTGAGAACGAGATATGTGCAGCTCCTATCGGGATTGTCGGTGCATCGGGTGGTCTTGCTGGTCTTGTTTTACCATTGTCGAAATGTCTTGTATACCGAGATTCCGAGTCTGATCGGGTCTTCCTGGGAGAAGGTCTATTCCTTCGTTGATCGCGAGAGCTTGTCATGGGCTAAGTTGGGACACCCCTGTAGGGTATAATCTTTCAAAAGCCGTGCCTACGGTTATAGGCAGATGAGAATTTGTTAATGTCCGGTTGTAGATAACTTGACACCAGATCCGAATTAAAATGCATCAACCGTGTGTGTAGCCATGATGGTCTCTTTTCGGCGGAGTCCGGGAAGTGAACACGGTTTTGGGTTATGTTTGACGTAAGTAGGAGTTCAGGATCACTTCTTGACCATTGCTAGCTTCACGACCATTCCGCTTGTTCTCTTCTCGCTCTTATTTGCGTATGTTAGCCACCATATATGCTTAGTCGCTGCTGCAGCCTCACCACTTTACCCCTTCCTTTCCCTTTGAGCTTTGCTAGTCTTGATACCCATGGTAATGGGATTTCTGAGTCCTCGTGGCTCACAGATTACTACAACAACAGTTGCAGGTACAGGTTATGCGATGACCATGACGCGAGAGCGATGCTTACTTGTTTTGGAGTGCTTCTTCTGCTTCTTCTTCGATCAGGGATAGGTTCCAGGTCGGCAGCCAAGGCTAGCAGGGTGGATGTCGTTTGAGTTTCTGTTTGTGATTCATCCGTAGTCGGATGATGCTCTTATGTATTGTGATGTTGTATTCATGTGGCATTGTATGCCTTATGTATGTATCCCCATCTATTATGTAATGTTGATGTAATGATATCCACCTTGCAAAAGCGTCTCAATATGCGGGTCTATCCTTGGTGGGACCTCCGAGTTCCTTTTGGATAGGGTCGCATATTGGGCGTCACAACTGGGCACTGGGCACTGGGGCAATAGGGTAGTCCAAAAAAATGATACAAAGTTGCTATAAAATGATTGTAAAACATCCAAGAATGATAATATAGTAGCATGAATACTTCATAAATTATAGATACGTTGGAGACGTATCAGCATCCCCAAGCTTAATTCCTACTCGTCCTCGAGTAGGTAAATGATAAAAGAAATAATTTATGAAGTGTGAATGCTAGCAAAGTGCATAAGTTTGATCAATGATAATTTCAGTCACTTCCCCTAGCATCATAATAGCAACTCTTTCTCATAAAACTCATGATGACAAAGTAGTAGCCAATTCATATGTTAAGGTTCAAACAATGAATCCTCTTGAAAGTCAACAACCTATATTCTTAGTCACCAAACAATTGCAATTCAACTTATTCAATAGAGTCTATGTAAGACCTCCACATACTCAACCATCATATAGTCTTCTATGATTGCTAACACTCATCGCATACACATGAGCAAAACATTTCTACCGGACACATAGAAAGATAGGGGCTTATAACTTCGCCTCCCAACGTATTCACCTTAAGGGTGATGTCAACAATAATAACTCATGCTACCCATATCCTACTTGATAAATGTGCCAAGATCTTTCCTCACCACATGATGCTTTCCAAAAGAGAAAAATAAAAAGGAATAGCAAGAAAAACATTGACACTTGGATGAAAGTAAATACATAAAATTAAAAGATATGCCCTTAGCAGAGGGAAGCAGAGGTTGCCATGCGCTTTTTGGTTGTATGCTCAACCCCTTAGTGCAATAGAAAGTTACTTTATATTGCCCCTTATGATGGCAACCTTTATTATGCAGTCTATCGCTTTTATTCTTCGCCATCACAAGTTCGTACAATGCTCAATTTTCTCTTACACTGAATGATCTAACACTTTTAGAAGAAATTTTTATTTCCTTATTGCACCGATGACAACTTAATTGAAGGATCTTACTAAATCCATAGGCAGGTATGGTGGACTCTCAAAACAAGATTTTGGGTTT
Source organism: Triticum dicoccoides (assembly GCF_002162155.2). Lineage (NCBI taxonomy): Eukaryota > Viridiplantae > Streptophyta > Magnoliopsida > Poales > Poaceae > Triticum > Triticum dicoccoides. The sequence goes on along the minus strand of NC_041391.1, from coordinate 119,937,128 downwards.
AAGGGTTTTTGGATGCATAAGTAGTATCTCTACATGGTGCGGAATTTTTGGCTAGCAAAGATAGGGGCAGCACCACATGTTGAAGGATCTATGACAATATAACTTGTATGTGAATATGAACGAACACAAATCATGACGTTGTCTTCCGTGTCCAACCCAACAATTTTGGCATATAATATTTTGATGCGGGCTCACAATCACAAAAGATTTCCAAGATAATGTATTTGCATGTGAAAGTGCTATTCCTAATAGTAGTCATTCAGGAATTGCTTGTATGACCAATATTGTGATTGTCAAGCTTCAAAACCTTTCACTTTTTAAACCGAATGTGAAGCCACTACGAGGCATGATATGAACATGTGATGTCCGGTATTTCCCCAAAGAGGAAGGGATGATGCAGTATAGCGATGGTAGGTATTTCCCTCAGTGATGAGACCAAGGTTATCGAACCAGTAGGAGAACCTCCTCACACCACGTAAACATCACCTGCACACAGATAACAAATACTCGCAACCCGACGTGTTAAAGGGGTTGTAAATCCCTTCCGGGTACTGCGCCTCAAGATAGGAAATTAACGTCAGGTAAAAGTGGTAGATAGGATAAATAGATCGCAGAACAAATAAATTGAAGCAAGGTATTTTTGTATTTTTGGTTTTATAGATCTGAAAATAAATTCAAGAGAAAATAAATCGCAAAGGCAAATATGATGAAAAGAGACCCAAGGGCCGTAGGTTTCACTAGTGGCTTCTCTCGAGAAAAATAGAAAACGGTGGGAAAACAATTACTGTTGGGCAATTGATAGGTCTTCAAATAATCATGACGATATCCAGGCAATCATCATTATATAGGCATCACGTCCAAGATTAGTAGACCGACTCTTGCCTGCATCTACTACTATCACTCCACACATTGACCTCTATCCATCATGCATCTAGTGTGATAAGTTCATAAGAAAATGAAGTAATGAAATAAGAACAATAAGATGATGTCGACGAGATCCGTTTATTTATTGTGGAGATATAGATCTCATCTTGTTATCCTTAGTAGCAACGATACATATGTGTCGGTTCCCCTTCTGTCACTAGGATCATGCACCGTAAGATTGAACCCACAACAAAGCACCTCTTGCCATTGCAAGGTAAATAGATCAAGTTGGCCAAAAAAAACCTAAATATCGGAGAAGAAATACGAGGCTATAAGAAATCATGAATATAAGAGATCAAAGAAGAATCAAATAACTTTCATGGATAATAACATAGATCTGATCATAAACTCAAAGTTCATCGGATCCCAACAAACACACCGGAAAAAGACTTACATCATACGGATCTCCAAGAAAGCATTGAATTGATAATCAAGAGAGAGAGAGAGAGAGAGGAAGCCATCTGGCTACTAACTACGGACCCTTAGGTCTACAAAGAATTACTCACGCATCATAGGAGAGGCACCAATGGAAGTGGTGAACCCCTCCATGACTGTGTCTAGATTGGATCTGGTGGTTCTGGACTCTGCGGCGGCTGGAATTGATTTTCGTCGACTCCCCTAGGGTTTCTGTAATATTTGGGGTATTTATACCGCAAAGAGGCGGTTCAGGGGGCACCCAAGGTGGGCAGGACTCACCAGGGCGTGCTTGGACCTCCTGGCTTGCCCTGGTGGGTGCTGCTCCCCTCGAGCAGCCCCCTAGGTGCTTTCTTCTAGCACAAAAAAATCCTCAAGGAGTTTGGTTGCGTTTGGAATCCGTTTGATATTGATTTCCTGCAATGTAAAAAACATGCAGAAAACAACAACTAACACTGGGCACTATGCCAATTGGTTAATACCAAAAAATGATATAAAATGACTATAAAATGATTATAAAACATCCAAGAATGATAATATAACAGCATGGAACAATCAAAAATTATAGCTACGTTGGAGACGTATCAGCATCCCCAAGCTTAATTCCTGCTCGTCCTTGAGTAGGTAAATGATAAAAACAGAATTTTTTATGTGGAATGTTCCCTAACATGTTCATCACATTTATTTTCTTTATATCCTGGACATATGGAATTTTATATGATTCAAAGCAATAGACTTGTTTTGACATCAAGACTTTAATACTCAATCATATCAACAAGCAACCATGTCTTTCAAAATATCAACACTAAAGCAAGTTATCCCTAGCCCATTATGCTCAATCATTGACCCATTCAAGAAACACACTCGAATATTAGCTACACCCAATGCTCAAATACGATCATAGTTCCCCTTAGTTGGTGCTTTATAAGATAAGATGGAGATTCAAATTCAAAATGAAAATTTAATAAGTAAAAGAAAGGCCCTTCGCGGAGGGAAGTAGGGATTTGTAGAGGTGCCAGAGCTCAAAGCTTAAATTAATAGAGAAAAATTATTTTTGAGAGGCATAGTTTTCCCACCAATGAAATCGACTTGGAGCAACCCACCACTTTCCATGCTAGAAACATCATAGGTAGTTCCCAAAAATAAAATAAAGTTTATTCTCTTTTCCATAATAACTTTCACTTTCCATGGCTAACTATATCCATTGGTGCCCTCCATATCAACACTTTCCATGGAATTTATTATTTGACAACATAAAGTAAATTCATTATTCATTTCGAGACTGGGCATCCCTATTACCTTTGTCGTACTCTCGTGCAATGACAAGTGAATAAACACTCATCGTGAGAATAACACATCTAGCATGGAAAATATTGGCTACCCTTTACCACTTCGCGAGCAGTTGAGCACACAAATGAGAAATTTATTTTGAACATTAGAGATGGCACATGCAAATTTGCTTTGAACGGCATTGAAATACCGCATATAGGTAGGTTTAGTGGACTCTTATGGAAAAACTGGTTAAAATGGTTTTGGATGCACAAGTAGTGATCATACTTAGTGCAAAATGAAGGTTAGCTAAAAGGTTGTGAAGCGACCAATCAAAAAGCAAAAATTCTCATACCCAAGCATTAAGCATAAGTAACACTGAATAATGCACCATAAGTAGGACATAAATTTCATTACATAACTATTGAATTTCGTGCTTGCATAGGGAATCACAAACCTTAATATCAATATTCTTACCAAAACACAATTACTCATCAACATGACTCACATATCATATCATCATATCTCAAAACCATTACTAAGAATCAAGTTCATTTTGTCCAATGATCTTCATGATTTTTTTATTATATCCTCCTTGGATATCTATCACTTTGGGACTATTTTCATGCGTTGCTTTTGATAAGCTCAAACAAATGTAAGCAAAGAACATGAGCATAATTTTTTTCTATCTCTCAAAATAATATAAGTGAAGCAAGAGAGAATTTCTTAAAATTTTACTACCTCCGTAATAAATATAAGTGAAGCATGAGAACATTTCTTCAGAATTAAGATAGCACACCGTGCTCGAAAAGATATAAGTGAAGTACTAGAGCAAATCCAAGGGTCTAAAAATTTAAGTGAAGCATAGGAGCAAGCATAATATAATTTTTGGCTTTCTCAAAATGGGTGTGTCCAGCACGGATTCGACACTTAAAATACAAAGCAAAACAAGCAAAGACTCATATCATACAAGATGCTCCAAGCAAAACTCATATCATGTGACGAATAAAAATATAGTTTCAATTAAAATACTGATGGTTGTTAGAAGAAAGCGGGGATGCCACTCGGGGGCATCCCCAAGATTAGTTGCTTGGTACTTCTTTGAATATTATCTTGGGGTGCCTCGGGCATCCCCAAATTTAGCCTTTTGCTTATCCTTATTCCTTCATCCATCGCAAGATAACCCAAAACTTGAAAACCTTCGTGAGATCTGTTAGTATAAGAAACCAAACCACTACTATAAGTATTGTAGAAAACCAATTATTATTTTGTTTTTGCATTATATGTACTGTATTAAAACTTTTCTATGTCAAAAACTCATCAAATAAAACCATAGAATCATCAAAACAAGCACACAACGCAAAGAAAACAGAATATGTCAAAAACAGAAGAGTCTGTAGCAATCTGAATATTCAGAATACTTCTGTAAGTCCAAAAATTCTAAAATAATTTGGTGGACGTGAGGAATTTATCTATTAATCCTCTGCAAAAAATAAGCAACTTTAAAACACTCTTCTGTAAAAAATGACAAATAATCTCGTGAGCACAAAAGTTTCTGTTTTTCAGCAAGATCAAATAAACATTCACCCTAGTCTTCCCAAAGGCCTTTCTTGGTAGAAACACTAATTAGAACAAAAAAACACACTAATAGCAATAGCATAATTGTGATGACACACAAGAACAGAAAGCATGAAGCAAAAATAAATTTTATTCAATGGGTTGCCTCCCAACAAGCGCTATTATTTAAAGCCTTTTTAGCTAGGCATTGATAATTTTGATGATGCTCCCATTGAAAACAAGAATTGAAGCACAAATAGCGCATCATATCGCACATGACAAACACATCTAATTCTAACGTACTTCCTATGCATAAGAATTTTATAAGGAAACAAATTATCAAGGCAAGCAAAAACTAGCATATGTAAGGAAGAAGAAAGAAACATTAGCAATCTCAACATGAAGAGAGGTAATTTAGTAACATGAAAATCTGTACAACCATATTTTCCTCTCCCATAATAATTACATGTAGGATCATAAGAAAATTCAACAATATAGCTATCACATAACATATTCTCAACACGATCCACATGCATGCGATGATGACACCATTCCAAAATAGTGGGATTAACATTAACTAAAGTCATGACCTCTCCAAACCCACTTTTATCAAAAATTTCATAAGGTTGAACATTCTCCAAAGTATTGGGATCTAAAGTTGACACTCTGACAATCCCACTTTCAATATTATGCAAACACTATTATCAATCTCATATTCATCACAGGGCTTAAATAAATTTTGAAGATCATAAGAAGAAGCACCCCAATCATGATCATTGCAATAACTAGTGGACATAGCAAAATTAGCATCCCCAAGCTTGGGGTTTTGCATATTATTAGCACAATTGAAATTAATAGAATTTATATTAAAATCATTGCAATCATGCTTTTCATTCAAAGAGCTATCATGAATCACTTCATAAATTTCTCCATCACAATTTTCAGATTCACGAATCTCTAGCAGAACTTCATAAAGATAATCTAGTGTACTCAAATCACTAGCAATTTGTTCATGATAATTGGATCTCCTAAAAAGATTAGCAAGTGGACGAGGATCCGTATCAAGAGATATTTAGCAAGTAAAGATGCAAGCAAATAGAAGACACATGGCACACAAGCAAAGAAGAGATCTGACGAGAAAACGACAAACGAAAAATAGGGCGAATAAAACGGCAATTTTTTGTGAAGTGTCTCGGGGGTTGGGTGCGACATATGCCACGGGATGGCTTATCATGGTGCGAGCAACTAGAACATCGCCGGTGCTTGGAAGCGGGATAAGGCGTAGACCCGAACGCCGACACACTTTACCCAGGTTGGGGGCTCTCCTTGGAGATAATACCCCTACTCCTGCTATGCCGGATCTCCGCATGATTACTAAGGCACTAGTGAATACAAGGTGCTCCTTGAGCTGTATGCTAGAGGTTGAAGGAGGGAGGGCTAGCTCTCTTCTTCCTCTAGATATGAGTCTAGGTCTATTAGGTTCGGAACCCTTTGCATGGGTGCCCTGGGGGGTTTATATATGCCTACCCCCGAGGGGTACAATTGTAACTTGGCCGGGTGCTGGGCCCGGCTGTCAGCGTCTCTGGTTGCCAGTTGCCGGCTTCTTCGCCGGCAGCTGGGGCCCGCCGCCTGGCGGGCCCTCTGACTGGTCTAGTACGGAGCCGACAGGCCGCTTCCGCTGCTGGCGGGTCTGGTTGGTGGCTGATCACTGTAGCCATGGTGCTAATGACGCAGGCTTGGTCAGGGGAGCGTGGCTACAGTCCCGCCGCCTGGTGGGAGATCATTGTAGCCACACTGCACCCTGTCTGGCTAACGCCATACTGCCTTCAGGGGAGGGTCCGGCCGCTTGTTCGGGGCCGGCCTCCCGTAGTTTCGGCTGGTCTAGCTTCTGCCGCCTTCTGAGCTCTCTCTGCCCGGTATGGCCCACCACCTGCGGGCCGTACCGACAGGCCATCATCGGAACAGGGCTCCGCCGGTCAGTAGTGGCGTAAAGGGGGAATGGCAACAGTGCAACGTCGTGCGGAGATCTCCGCCTGTACGTGGCACTGTAGCCATACCAAGCCCGGGATCCGGGGGTACTAGGCTATGCTGTAACCTCATCCTGTCTTGTCTTCTTGATGAGGGGCGCAGACTCTAAGGGCGCCTGGTGGCCACCTGCTAGAAGCCGGCCTCTCCGGAGGCCGTCCACTAGGAGGCGACCTGTCTTGGTGCCATCTGCTGGTGCTAGGCCGCCTTCGGGCACCGGGCCGTTCAGGCCAGCCGGCCACCAGAAGGCGGTGCTCCATTCAGGAGTCTCGTGGGTGGAAGCCATCCCAAAGTCATAAAAGGCTCATGGTCTAGGGTTAGCTAGTAGTCCCCGAAGCTGGTGAGGCGCGACGGCCGATCGGCCGTGAAGCCTCGGCGGCTTCCCTCTTCACCGTGCTCTGGTGGAATGCTCGGTCCGCCTTGTGGGGTGCCGACTACTTGGAACTGTTTTGACAAGGCGGACTCGCTTGTTGATTTGAATGCTGAGACGGGAAACATGTGGTGTGCCTGCTAAGCTTCCATAGGCACACCACCCGCCATGAGCGCGCCATGCGGCGCAAGTCAGCCCAGCCAGCTTGCCACCCCACGCACTCGATGGGACGTGACAAGGGGCCGGGCCCGCCACTACCCTACATGGGCGCGCGGGCTGATCCGCTGCGGCCGAGGCGGGCGGCTGCAATCCCCGCGGGAGTTACTGCGCAGTAACCCCGTGGAGTAACCGGGGGGTCGTGGGGTCGTGGGCACAATAAATCCCACGGTCCCATGCCCTGCCCCCTCGGCTTCGCCATTCGGGGGCTATAAGTAGGGGAGACGAGGGAGTGGTGGAGCTCGTGCACTCTTCTCCCCGCCCCTCTTACTCCTCTCCTTGATGCTGCCTCTCGCCTGCTGCAACACCGCCGCATCTTGCCGTCGGCGAGCTCCTCCTCCTCGTGCAGCTCTGCCCAAACGCCATGGCACACGAAAGGGGAGGCGACTGGGATAGCTCGATGGTGATCGAGGATCACCTCACCTTCCTCCGGGCCATGCGCCGGATGCCCAATGCGGCCTTCGTCAAGGTCCAGGTGCCGCTGCGGGAAGAGATCTCGCCGGTGCCATTGGGGAATGAGCGGGTCATCTTCCGCTCGCACTTCCTCCGCGGCTTTGGCCTTCCCCGGTGAGCAGGTTCCTTCGCTCCTTTGTGGACTTCTGCCGCCTCTAGCCGCACCACCTGAAACCCAACACCGTGACGCTGCTGCCCGCCTTCGTCACGGCGTGCGAGGGCTACCTCGGCGTCCTCCCCACCATCGACCTGTGGGGAGCCTGCTTCTACGGCAAGCTGGGCACCTCCGCCAAGGAGACGGCGGCCGAGTGCGGCGCCTTCATCGCCGTGCACCGGCCGTCGAAGAAGAATGCCTTCCCCGCCATCAAGCTGTCACAGTGGGTGAAGCTGTGGCAGCAATCTTACTTCTATGTTGAGAACATCGACCCGGCGATCGACTTCCTCAACCTGCCGCCCTATGAGGTCGGCCCCCTCTTCGGGCCTCGGGCCAACTGGCATTACAAGTTGAAGCCAGTGTCGGCTGAGACGGCGGCCGCCATCAACCGGCTCTGGGAGATGACGGAGGCGGAGGGCCTTGTGGCGGCCGACTTGCTACTGGCCTTCGTCGAGTGCCGGGTTCTCCTGCTCCAAGGATGCCCTCATCTGATCTGTCGGATGAGCGGGCACCGCGACCCCAGCAGGATGTGCACGAAGGAGATGTCGCCTGCCGAGGTGGCCCTGATGGTGAACGAGATCACCGACCTCAAGGAGCCGGAGGGCTCCTAGCAGTTCGGCAGGCGGCTCTACTCCCACAACAACGCGCCGCGAGCCGTAAGTCTCTGAGCCTTCCTATTTTTTTAGTTCTTGTCTTGGTCTTGGCCCTGAGTGATTTTCCTCTGTAGCGTAGATCTACATGTCTTTGGTGATGGCCGCCCTCGTGGGGCCGGCTGTTAACTACTAGCCGGACTAGGAGGTGAGCAACACAGACGAACCTAACTTGGGGGCAGCCGCCTTGGAGGATGATGCCGTAGGCGGCGGCAACGGAGCAGGCGGCTCCGAATACGGGGGTGACGTGGAGGCCTGGCCCGACGACGATGATGAAAAGGACAAGCCGTGTCCTGCGAGGGGTGCCGCTAATACAGGCATGGGCCCCTCCACCGGGCCGGCCGCTTGAGGCGCCAAGTGCAAATGGAAGCAAGGCCCCGCCCTGTTCGGCAGCGCCCCAAAGAAGCCCAAGAATCCGGCCGCTGTGACCAGGTGGAAAGAGGCCGCGGCGAAGGCGGCCAAGTTCCAGAAGCTGCCAAAGGCGCCACCCATGGTGTCGGCATAAGTATCTTTTATGTACATTCCATTATGTTCTTTCTTAGTGATTCGGCCTGAAATTCCTTTGCCTTGTCTCTTGTCTCAAAGCCCCACTCTCCCTCGACAAGTCGACTGGTGCCTCTGTCATCAGGTCGGCGGAGACCTCCGCCACCACCCAGCGAATCAACCCGGCTGCCGACCTCCAGGAGGCGCAGGAGCGAAACGCGTGGGAGGTGCGCGAGGAGCGGGAAGCCGCCCGCTTGGAGAAGGAGGAGGATGACAAGGCGGCAGCATTCGCGCTGCTGAAGCTGGCGGAGGCGGAAGCTGCGGCTGCAGAGAAGGAGCAGCTCGCGGAGGCCAGGCGCCGTCAGGAGCCGCTGGTCGTTGCTCCCCTGAGCTCCACGCCACCTCCACCAGAGTTCGTGGCATCGACCGGGGAGGCCGGCGACGAGCACTCGGTCATGGAGCAGGAAGGGGGCAATGTCGCCATGCTAGACGTTGTCGTGCCTCCACCGCCACCGACTACTGAAGCAAGTGACGAGCAGTCGGCCAACCCGCCGGCGCCACCAGGCGGGAACGACGGGCCCGACTCATGAGGCCCGTACGCCCGTGCGCCGTCGTCTCGCCAGGGCGGCCTCGGTGCCGCAAACACTGGAGACCGGTGCCGCGAGCTCGTCCGCTCCTAACACCGAAGCTACCGGCGCCGTGCCCTTCGGCGGGATGGGCGGAGGCGGAATGAGTTCCTTGAACAAGGCGGCCCTTGACGTCCAGGCCATGCTCCGGGCCAAAGCCGATGCCCTCAAGTGGTGCAACGAGGTATTATTGAGCTCACTAGCAGCCATCTTGGTATTCTTATAACTTCTTTGTTTTTTTGTTCTTCTTATTTCTTGGTGGGGGCGCACTGGCGCACCCAGTGGGTGTAGTCCCCAGGTTCCGGGCCGGCTGCTGAGCAGGCGGTCCGGAATCTTAACCTCGTAGGCGCCACGTGCTAACTCCTTCTGGCATTTCTTGTCACAGGATTACCACAATATCCGTGCGGCCACCTTCAACTCCGGAGTCCGGGAGCTGGAGAGGCAGACCGGCAACTTGTCAGAGAGCCGGAGTAAGTTTTGCCTTTCCATTCCTCCGAGGGCGCGCTGGCGCACCCGCGGGCTATAGTCCCCGAGATTCGGGCCGACTGCTGAGTAGTTGGGTCGGATCTCTCAGACAACTGTGTTTCTTTGTTTGATTGTTGGTACTTCTTTTCTTCTGCATGGGCGCGATGGCGCACCCAAGGGCTGTAGTCCCCGAGATCTGGGCCGACTGCTGAGCAGTCGGGCTGGATCTCCCCAGCAACCAGATCCGTTTTTTGTCAAATGTTGTTAATGCCTTTCTCCTTCTTCTCTCTTGGCCGAGGCCAATGCCACCTTGCAGCAGCAGCTAGGCGAGGCCAACACCATGCTGCGCGCCAAGGAGGCAGAGTGCGTCAAGCTGGCCGAGGAGCAGGACCGACTTGTCAGGTAACTGGCAGAGCAGACGGAGCGTCTCCAGACGGCTCAGCGGGATGCGAAGACGAAGGAGACCTACCTCCTTGCTGAGTTTGAGTTCGAGCGTTCCGCCTGGGCCGACAAGGTGGCGAAGCTGACTGCCGGCTTTGGCAGTATTTAGGACATGGTTGACGGTACGCTTCCTCTCTTTCCTTTCTTCGAGCTACCGACCTCTGCTTGGGCCAACCATCTGTTTTTAACTTCTGTCTTCTTTATTTTTATGCCCAAGCAGACTTCTTCCGAGGCCATTCCATTGCCGCGAACCAGACTATTGAGGCTTCTCGCGAGGAGCGGAGGGCAGAGGGCGTGCAGATTGCCGCCAATGCTGCTCAGAACCTTAAAAAGTAGCTTGTCAGAATCCAGGCCCGCCTTCGGCCGACCCACCAGATGTTGCGCCGTCTTCAACGTGTTGGAGCCCAGGCGATCTCTACCCTCTGGCCGGGCGTGCTAGCTCCGTGCACACCCAGTTAGACTGCCGACTGGGTGGAAGTGGTGGCCGGCCGCCTGGAGGCCTGGAAGGGCTCTTCAGCACGGGCCAGAGCGCGTCGAGCTCTAGAGTTCATCAGGGCATCGTACACTGGGCTAGATCTAGCCCATCCGACCATGTTCCACCAGGAGGCACTGGAGGAGCTGGTGGCGGTTGAGGGCGAGCTTGTCAAGCTGGCGACGGTGATCGTCGAGTACACCAACAACAGCCTCTTCATCCCCGAGCTGGTGGAAGATGGTGTCGAGGCACCGCCGGAGTTCTTTGGGCTGAACCCCGAAGAGGGCGAGGACTCGGCCGAGGTGATCGACTCCAGTGATGAAGGGGAGGAAACGGAGGACGAGGACAGCAAAGAGGATGCGCCGGAGGTCGGAAGGGACGGCCAGCCCCAGCCCGACCGTGCTTTGAGCAACGATCCATGCTCGAGTGTGCCAACTGCTGCTGAAGGCAACCAGGTAGAGACCAACCAGTCATCTGCTCCACCAGTCGGCGCTGCCAACTCCGCCATCCAGCCATCCATTGCTCCAATCGACGGTTCCGACTCGACCGCCCCGCCGGAGCCCTCTGCTGCTTCTTAGGCTATCGCCTTTACTTCCTGTTTAATCGTTCTTGACAAAACTTGTTAAATTTGCGCGATTCCACCCACGGGGTGTATTTCAAACTTTGTTGAATGCTTGCCAAGGGTCTTTTGCTATGTAAATATGCTTTAAGTGACGACTTCCAGCTTTCCTTTCTCTGCCCTTTGCCTTTTTTCCTTGCCGCCCTCCCTTAGCTATCCCTTGGCCAGCCGAACAGCTGCTCTGCGGACTGCGGCTTGGCCAAGTGCTTAGCTACTTTTGGGATGGCAAGTACTTAGGCGACTAGAGCGTTGTCAAGGAAAGTAGGATCCGGCCGCCCGACTGCTCGGCAGCCGGGCGAGTAGGTGGGATGCCGGCTTCGGCTATGTGCGCCTTTTTTTTCTTAGCCGTTTTTCATATGGGCACCGTTTTTCAACTCCTGTCAGCCGTTCAGTCGCTCTGTGACCTACGACTTCTGACAGGAGAAGTTTGCTGGTGTCGACATACTATTTGTCCGACTGCAGGAGGCGGCACATAGTAGAAGGCAACGAGACCACGGGCCGACTAGTCGAGCCTGGTGCCAGGCGAAATAATGAAATAACACATTCATGGGCATAATTCTTATCTTATGGATAAAGAGGGTAGTCCCTGAGTTCTTCTTGGGGGACCCGAAGTATTCGTACTTAATACTAAAGGTAGCTTGGTACATACAGCTTTTAACTATAAAATCTTCAGAGGAGGTTCGCATTGCATGGCCTCTCCGTCTCCTTGCCTGAGTCGTCTCTTTTACGTGCTCTGGGCTTCTTAACATCGATCAGTTAGTAGGAATCGTTGCCTAGCACTTCGTTGATGACGAAAGGGCCTTCCCAAGGCGCCGAGAGCTTGTGCTGGCCGGCTGTTCGCTGGATCAGCCAGAGCACAAGGTGTCCCTCTTGGAATGATCTTGGCATGACCTTGCGATTGTAGTATTGGCGAAGACTCAGCTGGTAGATGGCAGACCGACTGAGTGCCAACAGCCGGCATTCTTCCAGCTGGTCGAGCCGTCTTCTTGTGCTTCTTTGGCCTCCTCCTCGGTGTACATGGTGACTCAAGGGGAGTCGAATTCTACGTCCGTCGGGATGACGGCTTCGTCACCGTGGACGATAAAGAAGGGCGTGAAGCCGGTTGACTTGTTCAGAGTGGTATGCAAGCACCAGAGGACGGCCGGCAGCTCCTCGAACCAGCAGCCAGCCGAACGGTCTAGAGGCTCGACCAGTCGGGGCTTGATGCCGGACAAAATTAGGCCGTTTGCTCGCTCCACTTGGTCGTTCGACTGCGGATGGGCAACAGACGCTAGGTCTAGTAGGATGCCCTGCGTCGCGCAGAAACGGTCCAATTCTCCCTTGGCGAAGTTTGTGCCATTGTCGGTGATGATGCTGTGTAGTATGCCATACCGCGTGGTGATGTCGGCGATGAAGGTCATGGCAGTCGGCCCATTCAACTTCTTGATTGGTTTTGCTTCAATCCACTTGGTGAACTTGTCCACCCTGACAAGCAAATGAGTCATGCCACCGCGAGCCGTCTTGAATGGCCCCACTATGTCCGGTACCCAAACGGCAAAGGGCCAGGCGATGGGAATAGTCTTGAGTGTAGAGGGCAGCAGATGTGGCTTGGAGCGAAACTTCTGGCACCCTTACACTTCTGGACCAATTCTTTGGCTTCTTCTAGAGCAGCCGGCCAGAAAAAACCATGGCGGAAAGCCTTAGCAACAAGTGATCTTGAAGCCGTGTGGTGACCGCATTCACCTTTGTGGATATCCTTGAGGATTGCTTGGCCTTTGTCTGGCTCCACGCAGCGCTGATAAACACCAGTGGCACTGCGCCACACCAGCTTTCTATTGATGATGGTGTATGCCGCTGCCCACCATTCCACTTGCCGGGTCGAGATCTCATCAGTCGGCAGTTCTTTGTTCACCAGAAATTTGAGGATTGGATGGGCCCAGGATGGTGCTGCTATTTCTTTGACTGCTACGACTGCAACTTGTATAAGGGCGGTTGGGCTTGGAGGCGGCGGGTTGGTTGCGGTTGTCGCCTGCTAAACTGGAGAAGTTCCCGGGCCGACTACTGCAGTCGCCTAGCCGGGCTATGGAGTTCCCAGGTTGGGTCCGACTGCTGCAGTCCCCGGGCCGCCTGCCGAAGACCCCGTGCCGGCTTCTGCGGCCCTCAAGTCGGATCCGACTGCTTCGAGAGGGGCCGGCACGAAGATGGAGTCTGATTCTGGCAATGGCTTGACAGACGGCTTGAGGAGGCGGTGCAGGGCGACGCAGGCTAGTATTGCTTGTCGGGTGGAGCCAATCTGTGCCAAGGCATCTGCTTGCTCGTTATCATTTCTTGGCACATGGAGGAACTCGCACCCTTCAAAATATCCACTGAGCTGCTGAACAAAGAAACGGTAGCTCACCATATTTGCATCATTGGCATCCCAGTTGCTTGACGACTGCTGCACCACCAAGTCGGAATCACCATAACACAGGATCAGGCGAATGCCGAGTTCCTTGGCAAGCCGGAGTCCGTGTATGAGTGCTTCATATTCAGCTACGTTGTTGGAAGCGGCAAAGTGGATCTGCAACACATATTTGAGCTTCTCGCCTTTGGGAGAGGTGAGTACAACGCCGGCTCCAAGACCGGTGCGCATTTTTGACCCATCGAAGTGCATCCACCAATGAGTGGAGTCAGGCGCTGGCGGTAGGTACTGGGTCTCGGCCTAGTCTACGAGGAAGTCGGCCAGCGCTTGTGACTTGATGGCGGTGCGAGGCTGCTAGTAGATGGTGCAGGGGGACAGATCTATGGCCCACTTGGCCACTCGGCTAGAGGCATCTCGGCTTCCAATAATCTCAGCAAGAGGAGCGGTGCAGACAATAGTTATTGGATGCTCTTGAAACTAACGCTTGAGCTTCTTGGCGGCGAAATGCATGCCATAGCACATCTTTTGATAGTGGGGGTAATTTTGCTTGGAGGCAGACAATACTTCACTCAAATAATACATCAGCCTCTGGACCGGCAGTGTTGTGCCTTCCTCCTTGCGTTCCACCACTATGACCATGCTGACCACCCGACTAGTGGCGGCGATGTAGAGGAGCATGGGATCTTCATCAGTCGGGGCCGCCAGGACAGGCGGAGTGGTCAACATCTTCTTGAGCCGGCGGAAAGCTTCATCCGCCTTATCGTTGCACTTGAAAAAAGCGTTTTTCTTCATGAGCTGGTACAGTGGGAGAGCCTTCTCGCCCAGCCGGCTAAGGAAGCGGCTGATGGACGCCAGGCAGCCGGTGAATTTTTGTACGTCCAGCAGTCGGGTGGGTATTTCCATACTCTCAATTACCTTGATCTTCACAAGGTAACACACTATGCTGCGCTCTGAGACCAAAAAACCAACAAGTTGGCCGGCTGGTACTCCAAAGATGCATTTCTCCAGGTTGAGCTTGATTTGAAATCGTCGCAAGTTCTTGAATGTCTCTTAAAGGTCTTCTAGAAGCATGCGACGCTTCTCCGTCTTCACACCACATCATCCACGTAAACGTGGGCGTTTCCGCCGAGTTGCTTGAGGAGACACTTCTACATGCAACGCTGAAACGTGGCACCGACATTCCTCAAGTCGAACATCATCGTCAGGTAGCAGAAGGCTCCAAATGTTGTGATGAAGGCGGTCTTCAGCCTGTCGGCGGGGTTCAGCTTGATCTGATGGTACCCTGAGTACGCATCCAAAAAACTTAGCAGCTCGCATCTGGCTGTGGAGTCTATTACTTGGTTGATTCTTGGCAACGCAAAGGGGTCTTTGGGGCAGGCTTTGTTGAGGCCGGTATAATCGATGCACATGCGCCATTGCGTGTTCTTCTTCAGCATAAGAACCAGGTTGGAAAACCACTCGGGGAAGAACACCTCCATGATGAAGCCAGCTGCTAGAAGCCAGGCTATTTCTTCTCCAACAACTCTTCTCTTTTCTTCCGATAGGCGGTGCAAGGGCTGCCTGACCGGCTTGACCTCAGGTCGGACTTGTAGCTTGTGCTCGGCGAAATCCATCGGGACACCCTGCATGTCTTTGGGGGACCATGCGAAGATGTAATGATTCTCATGGAGGAAATCGACGAGATCGCCTTCCTATTTACTGTCAAGGTTTGTTCCAATGAGAGCGTGCCTCTCCAGGTGCTCCGGGTCCAAAGGTATCTTCTTTGTTTCCTTCGCCGGCTTGAACAAGCCCTCAACTTCTGAGTCCTTGTGTGGTGGTGACAACCCGTTCCAGGAGTCGTTTCTCAGCTGCAATCACAAGGGACTCCGACAACCGGCTGCTGTCTGCAGCACAGGCGGACGATTTCTTGTAGTCTCTGGCTATGGTCAGGGTTCCCTTGGTAGTCAGCATCTTCATCTTGAGGTAGGCATAGTGGGGGACCGCCATAAACTTGGCCAGAGCGGGCAGGCCAAGTAGTGCATGGTAAGGGCTCTCAAGGTCCACCACTTCAAACCAGATTGACTCTTGGCGAAAGTAATTTTTGTCCTCGAAGAGGACATCGATCTGTGTCTTGCCGATTGGTGACCAGGAAAGGCCAGGAACTATGCCATGGAATACAGTCCGACTGGGCTGAAGCTGCTTCTGCTTGATTCCCAATTTCTCCATTGTGTAATGGTACAGGATGTTGATACTGCTGCCGTCATCTATTAGAACTCTGGAGAAACGAGCTGCTCGCCTCTCCATTGCGAAGGTGGCATCCAGGACCAGGGCATAAGAACCAGGAGAGGGCATCACTTCCAGGTGGTCGGCCCTGCTCCAGCTGATGGGCTTCTCTGACCAGTTCATATACTCAGGGGCTCCAGTTGCTACCGCTTGTACTTATTGCTGCTCTTCCGGATACTCATCTTGTATTGCTCCGACTGGCCGGACCGCCGGCTGCTGGGGCGGAGGAGGCAGCGGGTCGGGAGGCGGCGGGGGCAGGAGTCCATCTCCTTTGGCGATTCGGGTGAGCCAATGGCACTTTCGAGTGGTGTGGTTGGACGGCATCGCGCCGCTGTCGAACTTGTTGGGCGCATCGAGAGTGTGCTCATACGAGAAGGCGGGCCACCAATTAGCCTTGCCTCCCTTCTGACGTTTGGGCGGAGGCTGCTCTTCCGGCTGCTGGTCTTTGACTGTTCCCACCGTCCGGCTTGTAGAAGTCGGCTGCACGGCCTGGCGCTTGTTGTCGTTCTGCTGATGTCTCCGGCTGGTGTCACCAGCCGGGGCCCGAGAAGTCGGAGGAGCTATCTTGCCAGATGCATCGACCTGGATCTCCGCCTTCCTGGAGGAGTCGGCGGTTGTGTTTTTGTCAGCGATCATCAGCACCTCGTCAAGAGTCGTCGGCTCGTCGCAGAGGAGTCGATGCTTGAGGAGGGTACCCTCTTGGCACCTGGCAGTTAAATACTCGAAGGCCTGCATCTTGTGCATGCCCTCGTAGGAGTTGCGCAACTGGATCCAGCACGTGAGGTAGTCGCGAGTCGATTTGCTGGGCCCTTGGATGCACAAGGAGAGCTGTCGAGGCTTGGGAGGCCGATTGTATGCGCTGGTGAAGTTGCGGACGAAGGCCTCGGTGAAATCAACCCAGCTGTTGATGTTGCGGGGCCTTAGGCTGTTAAGCCACATCCGGGCTATGCCATGGAGCATGAGCGGTACGTACTTCACACCAACGCGCTTGTTGCCGTTTGCTATGCTGACGCTCGTGGAGTAGTCGACCAGCCAGTCCTCCGGCTTCATGGAGCCGATATACTTGGGCGTAACCCTTGGGAGGGTGAACCCTCGAGGGAAGGGCTCATCTCGGATTCGGGGGGCAAAACAAGGCAGACCCAACACATCTTCTTCTTCTAGCGCCAGGGAGCGATTGAGGCGCTCGATCCGATGGCGGGTGTCGTTTTCCCCGACTCCTTCCTGGAGGCCAAGGTGTTCGCCGAGTGTCGGGTGCATGACAGGCGGGGGAGGGGATGCCTTTCTCCACGAGGCTGAGGAGGAGGCGGATCGCCTCGCTGCTCCATGGCTCGGGGGCGGCCTTCAGGATCACGCTCGATGGAGAGGTGAGTCCGGCTGCGGCTGGCAGCTGGCTCATTGCCCTTCTTACCATGGGCGCCACCGGTCGGCGTCTGAGATGTTGCGCCATGATCCTGGCAAGGGGGCGGCTCGTCGTTCTGCCGGGTAGGCGCCTCGTCATGGCAGCTGGATTCTTGCTGCTCGGTGGCCGCGTTGAGGAGCTGCTGGACGTGCTCCGTCATGTGACGATGCTCATCACCCTCGTACTTGTCCAGCTCGTCTGCCACCGCCTGGGCAGCTCGTATGTTTCCCGCTGGCATAGCTTAGATGGGGCGATCTGCCCCGGAGGTGCCAGCGATGGCCGCGCCATGCAGCCGGATCGAGCCGGCGCGGCTCGACCCTTCAGGGGCCTGCGTGCTGCCGACGGCCCGGTCCATCTCGTGCCGGTAGGCCTCCGATAGGCGACGCACGCTGGCCAGTCGGTTGGCGCTCTCAAAGAGCCAGACGCGGCGCGCTTCCAGCGCCTCAGCATCTGCATTGACCGTGATGGGCACTGACAACTCTCACAGCGCAGCATCGAGTTGGGCTCGAGCACCTCCGTCCGAGTGCTCGCCACTGTTGATGACAAGTACCTCCATGACGGTGCTCCCACCGCTGTGCTCATGAGGGGGCGGCTCGTCGTAGACGACCACGTTGGTGGGGAACCCGTCAAGCGACGCCATGTCAGAGTCGATGATCATCGGGTCGGTGGAGCCAACAGACTCCAAGTCGGCTGCAGGCTCGCAGGTGACATGGAGCTGGTCGAGGAGGCTGACAAGGCGGTTCTCAGGGCAGTCGGTGCCTGCGTTGGATGCAGGCTCATCGGAGAGGCTGATCCTGCTGACGAGGTCGGCGAGGCAGCTCGCTGCGCACACAATCTCCGCTCCTCGTAGCGCATCAAGGCTGACACCGTCGGGCGTGCTAGGCTAGTTGCGCACGTCCGGAAGGAACAAAGTTCCTGTTCAGAACAGATCTCCGGATGATGGTGCACCACGCCCCACAGTGGGTGCCAAATGTTGGGGGTTGGGTGCGACATATGCCAAGGGATGGCTTATCATGGTGGGAGCGTGTAGAATGTCACCGGTGCCTGGAAGCGGGATAAGGCGTAGAAACAAACGCCGACACACTTTACCCAGGTTGGGGGATCTCCTTGGAGATAATACCCCTACTGCTGCTCTGCAGGATCTCCGCATGATCACTTAGGCACTAGTGAATACAAGGTGCTCCTTGAGCTATATGCTAGAGGTTGAAGGAGGCAGGGCTAGCTCTCTTCTTCCTCTAGATATGAGTCTAGGTCTATCAGGTTCGGAACCCTTTGCATGGGTGTCCTGGGGGTTTATATAGGCCTACCACCCAGGGGTACAATGGTAACTTGGCCTGGTGCTGGGCCCGGCTGTCAGCATGTCTGGTCGCCGGCTTCTCCATCGGCCGCTGGGGCCCGCCACCTGGAGGGCCCTCCGACTGGTCTGGTATGGAGCCGACAGGCCGCTTCTGCCGCTGGCAGGTCTGGTTGGTGGCTGATCACTGTAGCCATGGTGCTAGTGACGCATGATTGGTCAGGGGAGCATGGCTACAGTCCCGCCGCCTGGTGGGAGATGACTGTAGCCACACCGCACCCTGTCAGGCTGATGGCATACTGCCTTCGGGGGAGGGTCCGGCCGCTTGCTGGGGGCCGGCCTCCCGTAGTTCTAGCTGGTCCAGCTTCTGCCACCTTCCGAGCTCTCTCTAATCATTAGGGCCCGCCGCCTGCGGGCCTTATCGACAGGTCGTCATGGGAACAGGGCTCTGCCGGTCAGTAGTGGCGTAAAGGGGGAATGACAATAGTGCCATGTCGTGCGGAGATCTCCGTCTATACGGGGCACTATAGCCATTGCAAGCCTAGGATCCGGGGATACGGGGCTATGCTGTAGCCTCACCCTATATTATCTTCTTGATGAGGGGCGCAGACTCTGACGGCGCCTGGTGGCCACCTGCTAGAAGCCGGCCTCTCTGGAGACCGTCCACTAGGAGGCGGCCTGTCTTGGTGCCGTCTACCGGTGCTAGGCCGCCTTCAGGCAACCGGCCACCAGAAGGCGGCGCTCCATTCTGGAGTCTCGTGGGTCGAAGCCGGCCCAAAGTCTTAAAAGGCTCAGGGACTCGGGTTACCCTACCCGTGGCCCATTACTCCGACAAACTGGGGGAGAGGAAAACAAGAGGCAAATGGCAAATGATGTAAATTGCAAGGAGATGTGATTTGTGATTAGGAACCTGGTTGATGTTGAAGAACCTACCCGGCAACGGCGCTAGAAATTCCTTTCGATGTCTGCTAGAACTACGTCGGTATTTCCCCAAAGAGGAAGGGATGATGAAG
Organism: Triticum dicoccoides; assembly: GCF_002162155.2. Taxonomy (NCBI): domain Eukaryota; kingdom Viridiplantae; phylum Streptophyta; class Magnoliopsida; order Poales; family Poaceae; genus Triticum; species Triticum dicoccoides. The sequence goes on along the minus strand of NC_041391.1, from coordinate 119,917,642 downwards.
TATAGCGACATTAGGTATTTCCCTTAATGATGAGACCAAGTTTATCGAACCAGTAGGAGAACCTCCTCACACCATGTAAACAACACCTGCACACAAATAACAAATACTTGCAACCCGAAGTGTTGAAGGGGTTGTCAATCCCTTCCGGGTACGACGCCTCAAGATAGGCAAATAACATGAGGTAGAAGTGGTAGATAGGATAAATAGATCGTGGAACAAATAAATTGCAGCAAGGTATTTTAGTATTTGATCGCAAAGGAAAATATGATGAAAAGAGACCCCGGGGCCGTAGGTTTCACTAGTGGCTTCTCCCGAGAAAAATAGCAAACCGTGGGAAAACAATTACTACTAGGAAATTGATAGAACTTCAAATAATCATGACGATATCCAGGCAATGATCATTATATAGGCATCGCGTCCAAGATTAGTAGACCGATTCCTGCCTGCATCTACTACTATTACTCCACACATCGACTGCTATCCAGCATGCATCTAGTGTATTAAGTTCAGGAGAAAATGGAGTAATGCAATAAGAACAATGACATGATGTAGATGAGATTTGTTTATCTAAGGCAGAGATATAGATAATCTTGTTATCCTTAGTAGCAATGATACATATGTGTCGCTTTCCCTTCTATCACTGGGATCAAGCACCGTAAGATCGTATCCACTACAAATCACCACTTTTGTTTGCAAGATAAATAGATCAAGTTGGACAAACAAAACCCGAATATCAGAGAAGAAATACGAGGCTATAAGTGATCATGCATATAATAGATCAAAGAAGACTCAAATAACTTTCATGGATAAAATTATAATCTGATCATAAACTCAAAGTTCATTGGATCCCAACAAACACACCACAAAAAGATTTACATCATATGGATCTCCAAGAGACCATTGTGTTGATAATCAAGAGAGAGAGAGAGAGGAAGCCATCTAGCTACTAACTACAAACCCGTAGGTCTACAAAGAACTACTCACACATCATAGGAGAGGCACCAATGGAAGTGGTGAACCCCTCAATGACGGTGTCTAGATTGGATCTGGTGGTTCTGGACTCTATGGCGGCTGGAATTGATTTTCATTGACTCCCCTAGGGATACTGGAATATTGGGGTATTTGTAGAGCGAAAAGGCGGTTCAGGGGGCACTCGATGTGGGCAACACCCACCAGGGCATGCCCGGGCCTCCTGGCGTACCCTGGTGGGTGTTGCTCCCCTCGAGCAGCCCCCAGGTTCTTCCTCGGCCCATTGGCTTTCTTCTGGCCTAAAAAAACTCCTCCAGGAGTTTAGTTGCATTTGGACTCCGTTTGATATTGATTTCCTGTGATTTAAAAAATATGCAAAAAACAGCAACTAGCACTGGGCACTATGTCAATAGGTTAGTACCAAAAATGATATAAAATGACTATAAAATGAGTGTAAAACATCCAAGAATGATAATATAATAGCATGGAACAATCAAAAACTACAGATACATTAGAGACGTATCAACATGTAATTTTATCTTCATGATATTCAATTCATTCAACAATTTACTCATAGGATATAAGTGAAGCACAAGAGTAAATTGACAAACTACTCCGAAAAGATATAAGTGAAGATCAAGCGAGTAGTTATGCAAATGGGTAGCCCATTATGGATTCTCTCTTATTCAAAAACTTTCAAACCTAAGTATTTTATATAACCAGCAAGCAAAAAAATGACATTCCAAGCATAGCACAACTCATGTGAAGAAGAAAAAACTTAGGCTCAACAGATACTAAACGATTATTGTTGAAGAGGAAAGATGGGATGCCTACTAGGGCATCCCCAAGCTTAGATGCTTGGGATGTCTTGCAATATTAGCTTGGTATGCCTTGGGCATCCCCAAGCTTGAGCTTTTGTGTCTTCTTAATTCCTCTTATATCATGGTTTGGATAAATCTCAAAAACTTCATCCACACAAAACTCAACAAGAACTCGTGAGATAAGTTAGTATAAATCAATGCAAACCCTTACCATTCTCTAATGTAGTAAATAACTAAAATTATTATTTAACATTGCATACTAAATGCCTATGCATATTTAATACTCCTATCCTCAAATAGAATCATTAAACAAGCAAACATATGCAAACAATGCAAACATAACAGCAATCTATCAAAACAGTACAGTGTGTAAAGAATAAGAATGCAATATTCATCATACTTCCCTAACTCCCAACAATTATGAAAAATTACCACACTGCACAAAAACAGTAGGCAAAAGTGATGGGTTGTCTCCCAACAAGTGATTTTCTTTAATGCCTTTTAGCTAGGCATGATGAGTTCAATGATGCTCGCATAAAAGATAAGGTTTGAAACATAACAAGAGCATCATAAATCATAAGTTCCTCTCTCATCAATATAACCATCACATAAAGCATTCTTTTCATGATGCACAAGCATAGAAGATTTATTACTCTTTATGGCTTACATGTCATCATAATAATCATCATAAGTAGCAACTTTGTTCTCATCATAGTCAATTGAAACATCTTCCAAAATAGTGGATGTATCCATAATTAAGTCACGACCTCTCCGAATGCACATTCATCAATATTTAATAAGATTCAACATCCTCCAAAATAGTGGGATCACTACTACCTAGAGCTGACACTCTTCCAAACCCAATTTCATCATTGTAATCATCATAAATAGGAGGCACGCTATCATCATAATAAATTTTCTTATCGAAATTAGAAGGAATCAGATGATCATATTCATTATGCAAAGCATCCCCAAGATTAGGACAAGCATTATTTTTCAGCAAATAAATCTTCAAACATTTCATATTCATTAAACATAGCATCCCCAAGCTTGTGGTTTTGCATATCATCATAACCATTCTTATCAATAGCATGAATTGCGGCAATAGTATAGTAAACATTATTATCATATTCTTCCAAGAAAGTGCCAAAAATATTCTCAAGATCATAAGAGACATCGTTGTCTTCCCAATCATAATCATCACAATGAGAAGTAGACATCACAACTTCATACTCAATATCATCATCCTCCATCAACCTATTTGATTCACTTTCATGAGGCACAATGGTGATAGGAGCAATATTACTTGGGAGAGTTACCTTTTTTACCTCTAGTTTTTCTTCTTCACCACCTCACGTGTGGGTTTAATCAATTTTTTCAAGCTTCTTGTTATAAAGATTGATTGGATAGGAAGCTCCTCATCATTACCTGATTTAGCATAATAAACACTAGGAGGGTATTGGGAAATATTTTCCCTTTCATTAGTAGTCTCTTCATACTATATTTTTTTATTGTATTTAGATAATTGGTAATATAAGTATTCTGAATGCAATTTACCGCCGCTAGTAGAAAACAAGGATTTCATTCAGGCCAGATAAGCCCATTAGTCCCGGTTCTATCATGAACTGGGACCCATCGGGGCATTGGTCCCAGTTCGTGAGGCTAGGGGGCCTGCCGAGCCTCGTGGGGGCATTGGTCCCGCTTCGTCTGGCCCCTTTGGTCCCGGTTGGTGGGATGAACCGGGACCAATGGGGCTCGCTCCTGGCCCACCACCATTGGTCCTGGTTGGTGGCTTGAATCGGCACCAAAGGGTGTCCTTTAGTCCCGGTTCAAGCCATGAACCGGGACCAATGGTGTTCCTATATATACCCCCTCTCCGGCGTGTAGAGCACTCTACACTGCTCTATTTTTTTTGGCCGGCAAGGGGAGGGATTTGTGGTGCTCTAGCTCACCTCCTATGCACATGAGGTGTTCGATGGAATGCCCAAGCCACACTACTTAAGCTTTCTCCTCTCCAAGCTCGACCTCCAAGCTCCATTTTCCTCAATATTTGTATAGGTTTAGCGGTCCGTCACATCCCGTCCCCGTGTTCACCGCCGTCGATCGCCTCCGCCAATCTCGTCATCGCCACCACCGTGGTGCGCATCTTGTTCTTATCTTCTTTCTGAAATGAAAAAATTATTACTTGTATGTTTAGATAGATAGTTGTATAATTTTCTTAATTTTATTATTTCTTCATATTATATAGTGCGATGGTTTTGGTATCTGCCCCCGTCGGCCCTCGTCCTGTCTATGATTCGGATGTGGTATATATTATCTTTTATAACTATTTGGTTCATTTATTGTTTACAACAATTATGCTGACGAATGTGACATATATTTTATTTATCTAGGAGGCATGTGAACCGGAAATTCCAGCCAACACTATTGTTGAGAGGTTAAATTTAGTTGAAGAAGAAAACAATTTCTTAAGGAAAAAATAAAAAAATTGAGGAGGAGCAGATGATATTGGAGTTGCATGTTGCGGATGTTGTAGATGATCACAAGATCAAGATGGATGCAATGCGCTTGAAGATTAGAAAGATTAGAAAATATGCCATTCATACTTAGGCTTGGTATCATTATTTCGTTGGATCAATTGTTACCTTGGTTGTGATTATTATTGCATTTTTTATATTGAAATGTTTTACATAGTTTCAATGTATGGTTTAATTAGTTAGATGCTCTGGAGAGCTATATGTTGTTCAACGAGAACTACGTATGTACTTCGGTTTTAATGTGATGATGAACTTATATTAATTTGATCACTTAGTTATCTATCCATGATGTTCTGTAATGGTTTTTGACACACTTAATTATATAGAATGCATTATATATAATGCACGCAGATGAATCGGCAATGGATGTACGGTGACAGACACACCTCCGAGCACATTATGGGCGTGCATGATTTTCTCGAAGTGGCTGAGGCAAACAAGCAGAATGGTTTTGTGTGTTGTCCAGACCCTATATGTGGGAATATGAAGTCTTACTCTAACTCGAAAATCATTCACACCCACGTGTTTATAAGGGTTTCATGCCACACTATAATGTTTGGACCAAGCACGGAGAAATAGGGGTTATGATGGAAGACAATGAAGAAGAAGAGGATGATGACAACTATGTGCCCCCTGAATACGGTGATGCTGCAATGAGGGAAGCTATTGAAGATCAAGAGGAACCAGACGATGTGCCTGATGATGATCTCTGTCGGGTCATTGTTGATGCAAGCAGATAGTGCGAAAGGGAAAAGGAGAAGCTGAAGTTCGATCGCATGCTAGAGGATCACAAAAAAGGTTTGTACCCCAATTGCGAAGATGGCACCACAAAGCTCGATACCATACTGGAATTGGTGCAGTGGAAGCCAGAGAATGGTGTGCCCGACAAAGGATTTGAGAAACTACTGAAAATATTGAAGAAAAAGCTTCCAAAGGATAACGAATTGCCCGACAGTACGTATGCAGCAAAGAAGGTTGTATGCATTCTAGGATTGGAGGTGCAGAAGATACATGCATGCCCTAATGACTGCATCATGTACCTTGGTGTGTACAAGGATTTGAACACATGCCCGGTATGTGGTGCACTGCGGTTTAAGATCAGACGAGATGACCCTGGTGATGTTGACGGCGAGCGCCCCATGAAGAGGGTTCCTGCCAAGGTGATGTGGTATGTTCCTATAATACCACGGTTGAAACGCATGTTCATAAACAAAGAGCATGCCAAGTTGATGTGATGGCACAGAGAGCACCTGCTAATGGGTCGCAGTGGAGAAAAATCGAGAGAAAGTACTGAGAGGAGTTTTCAGGTGACGCAAGGAACGTATGGTTTGGTTTAAGCGCGGATGGCACTAATCCTTTTGGGGAGAAGAGTAGCAATCACAAGACCTTGCCCGTGACTCTATGTATCTATAACCTTCCTCCTTGGTTGTGCATGAAGCGGAAGTTCATTATGATGCCAGTTCTCATCCAAGGCCCTAAGCAACCCGGCAACTACATTGATGTGTAGCTAAGGCGATTAGTTGAAGAACTTTTACAGCTGTGGATTCGAAACGGTGTACGTGCATGGGATGAGCACAAACAACAGGAATTTGACCTGCATGCGTTGCTGTTTTGTCATCATCCATGATTCGCCTGCTCTGAGTTACCTTTCAGGACAGACAAACAAGGGATACCACGCATGCATGCACTATTTAGATGACACTGAAAGTATATACCTGGACAAATGCAAGAAGAATGTGTACCTGGGGCATCGTTGGTTCCTTCCGACCAACCTTCAACATCGAAAGAAAGGCAAGCATTTCAAAGGCGAGGCAGATCACCGGAAGAAGCCCGCCATGCATACCGATGTTCACATACTTGCTATAGTCAATGATTTAAAAGTAATCTTCGGAAACGGTCCCTGTCGGTGTCAAAACCGCGGGATCTCGTGTAGGGGGTCCCGAATTGTGCGTCTAAGGCTAATGGTAACAGGAGGCGGGGGACACGATGTTTACCCAGGTTCGGGCCCTCTCTATGGAGGTAATACCCTACTTCATGCTTGATTGATCTTGATGATATGATTATTACAAGAGTTGATCTACCACGAGATCATAGAGGCTAACCCTAGAAGCTAGCCTATGATTATGATTGTTCTCGTCCTATGGACTAAACCCTCTGGTTTATATAGACACCGGAGAGGGGCTAGGGTCAAACAGAGTCGGTTACAGAGAAGGGAATCTACACATCCGAATTGCCAAGGAGAGTCCCACCCGGACATGGGATGAAGTCATCTATCTTGTATCTTCATAGCTCAACAGTCCGGCCAATGTATATAGTTCAGATGTCCAAGGACCCTTTAATCCAGGACTCCCTCAGTAGCCCCCGAACCAGGCTGTAATGACGATGAGTCCGGCGCGCAGATTGTCTTCGGCATTGCAAAGCGGGTTCCTTCTCCGAACTCTTCAAAGTACATGTAGTAAAGCGCACTGTCCGACTTCCCTTTTAATGCCGTGCTCCTTGGCTTCTGCACTCCAATAATTCCAACTTCCACCTGTCAAGTGAATGTGAGAAGTTGGGGCATTTTTACACTTGCCACCCTAACCAAGTAAGTAAATCGTCTATTTAAAGAGACAGGGATTTTCAGATCCAATCCACACCATCTTTCTCGAGCGAGGAATCATCAGAGCGCACCCGCAAAAGCCATTCCAACATTGCCAGCACTCGCAGCTCCTCCTCCAGCCCTTACAATGTCAAGCCGTGCCATTGGGAGAAGTGTACTGTATCCCACGGTCAATTGGTGAAGTTGCAGACCCAGAGATTTCTCCCACCTACATATCTAGTCCCCGTCGGAGCCGAATTAGCTTCTTATGACAGCGGGGTGCAAGGAGAGAATCTTCCCAATCCATCCAGGGGGGAGTGAGTGTTTCTTGTCCCTTACTTGCTGAGGGGCGTCGGATTTCCAATCCATCCGTTCCTCCGCGGGCTCCTGGAGTACTATGACCTCCAGCTGCATAATTTCACCCCAACCTCCATCCTGCATATCGCAGATTACATCGCTCCTTGCGAGCTATTTCTGGGCTGTGAAGCCCATTTCGAGCTATGGAAGAAGTTGTTCTGCCTAGTCCCTTGCAATCAAGAGGGATCAATATTCCAAGTGGGCGGAGCCAAGATATGGTGCATCGCCAGGACCGGATACCTGTCCGGCACACCGAAGAAGGCATCCGAAGAACGGCCTTCCGAGTGGTTTTATATAGAGGACGTCTCCCTTCCCGACTCAATTCAAATGGGACTTCCTGAGTTTATAAACACTCCGTTGAAGAAGCGCCACAGATGGCGTCCCCGGAGCCCCAAGGAGGAAGATAGCGGAGAGGTCCTTCAATTGATGAGCAAGATAAAAACGCTTGCTCAATCCGGATTAACAATAATTGAGGTTATGGAAATATGCATAATGCGGGGGGTATAGCCACTCCAGTACCAAGGGCGCCCCATGTGGCACTTCAACGATGAAGACGATGCCACCCGCTCTGGTCGGAAAGGTCCGGACTCCACCACCACACTTGTTAAAATACTGTCCGATTTATATAAAGGAGAAGAAGAGGAGTTCATCCGCATTAAGCCGCGGGACGGATTATCCATGTACAACCCTCCCAGCTGGGTAAGTTTCTATCCATTACTCATCTCTATTCATTCCCTAAGTCCTTTTCCATAGCATTGCTTCCATCTATAACAGGTATGGCGGAAGTTTATCAGGGAGATCCACAGCAAGAGGACCACAACCGTTCCCTTGACCCAGGATTCGAAGAGGATCCGGACATATTCGTGGAGCTTGGCGAATGGTTGTTTTACCAGGTGAGCTGTGATGGCACCCAAGTGACCATCATCGCCGACTATGCCGACCTCCTCCCTGTATCACATGTAAGTAAGTAGGAGACTTATTTTCCAAAATGGGTTCGCTCTTTCCGTCTTACCCACCCCACAATTCATAAGCTTTAAAGGGAAGGCGGTCGGCATGCCATGCTGGACCCGATGCGATCACCAACAATGGGTGCCTAAGCCGGGTAGGCTTCCAAAAAGAAAAGCGAACTGAAACACGGCGGACCCGTCATCAAAGAGGTACGGTTTTAATCATGCTCCGTGGCTGTCATCTTAAAGTATAACACTATCCATCATGTCTTGGCAGAAAGAACATCCCCCGGACTATGTCCAGGGATTCTGCCCGTCATGCCTCTACCAGCCGGATTCCATAATCGGCCTCGAGGGCGGAGTCTAACACGGACGTGACACCGGACGTTCCTCCTATAGAGGATTCGGATAGAATATCCGCTACAAATTCCAAAGTGGAGAGCTCCATGAATCATCGGCGTCGGCGGGCCGCACTCCGCGACCCTAGTTTTTTTGAAGAGGCTTTCAATGCCTTCAACTCGGGTGATGTGTACATCCGAGCTGCTCAAGATGGGCTTGCTAGAGCCACAGACTAGTATTTAAAAGATATACTGGTAAGTAAAATCTGATAATTATACATATCAGTAGCCCCTAAGACTCGAAACAGTTGGTACAACTGATTTAAGGGTCATTGTATGGACAGGTTCTCACAGAGAAGAATAACCTGTTGTCTCAATAGCTGGAGAAGTGTCAAACCCAGCTAAGGGCCACCACTGTCGAACTGGAAGAATCCAAGAAGGCCTCAACTGGTAATGTTTCCCTCTATCGAGAAAAACGTAATCACGTGTACCAGTGGTGTTGACACATTGCAGATCTAATAACAGACTCCGCAGATAATCCCGGAGTGAATCCGAAGATCCTACAAGATGATGAACAAAGAGCTCAAAGGCAACTAGACGTTGGCGAGTGTGTACTTACACGGGTCAGGCGGGAGAAAAACGATCTCCAAGATGCCAATACCTAGCTGTGCATAGAACTGAAAGATGTTCGGGCCCAGCTGGCTGACTCCATGAAGGAAAATAGGCTTCAATGTGACATTTTTAGTATGTGCTCAAACGAACTTTGATATAGTTTTGCGAAGAAATGGACTAACAAAGTTATGTCTATAGGTATGTTGACCAGCCGTCCCGAAGAGGAGATGCCCGGATCCTCAAGCGTTCTGCTACAAGAGCTTTCGCAAATGCACGAGAATGTTCGGCAGGCGATGCGGAGTGTGGCCAAGGCCTTGTGGCCATCCGCCTCCCTACCAGGAAGTGTGGAGGAGCTTGTACTGCTATTCAAGGGAGCACGTCGACAATTCCGACTATGGAAGATATCTGCCTGTCGAGAAGGTGCGAGGGAGGCTTGGGCCATGGTGAAAACACGATACACCAAGCTCGATCTGAACCATATGGCCCGGGTCGGACATATAGGGTCAGATGGGAAAGAAATTCCTGTTAGTCTGTATACGACCAGGTAGGATTAGTGGCCAAGTATTCCCAACAGGATTGTAGGCTAGACAGCCTGTTGGACGACATAGAAGAGTAAGTTTTTAAGTCAAAATCACTATGTACTTCAAAGGAAAAGTTTGTACCTAGCCGGACTGTAAATTATTTGTCATGGCGGACCTTTTGGCTTCGGCCTCCGGACCCAACAATCCAGAGTGTTTCCGAATACCCGCTCAGTTATGTAAAACCGGGGTAGCGTGGAAACTAGGCGTAGGGGTCATAGTTGCTTGAACAGACAAGTACCCAACTAGCTATATTATATTACATCGATAGTAAGAAACATCTTCTAGAGAGAATAGTTCCATTAAGGGATCCTTTCGCTGGGTGTGCATGCATTAACGTGCATGTGTGATCTGTGATTAAAAAATCGCAGTATATTTGACATCTGGGGGTTCATAGTCTTTACAAATATGACACGTCTTTAGTCCGTCGACCGAATATTCCCTGAAGAATGCTAGCTTTCGGCTTCACCCAGTCTGAGTTAAACATCTGGAGCACCCGGCAGTAACAATCGCAGAGGTGCTCCCTTTATGCCCCAGACGGACTAACGGGAACATAGGGCATAAGCACAGGAGCCAGGCAACCCAGCTTGGCCAAAACTTAAGTCCTATTGATGCATATAATGGCAGAGAAAAGGCACATATGGGAAAAAGGAAACATATGCAACGAGATTTATGCTCGAAACATGTTTGCAAGAAGCTTCTGTATAAGAAGCCCCCAGGTATAATGATCGCACATACTTGAAGATTAGTGCGTCGCGAGTGTGTGGTCCAGCCACACTAAAGCTTTAAAGCTACGAAAGAGAGAGCAAAAAAGAGAGCTGAAAAATAAATAGAAAAGAACAAAGGGAAGGAGACGAACAAAGAGTTCGACACTAGGCGTAGAATCTTTGGAGTCTGGACGCGTTCCATGGGTTTCGCTCGAGTCGATTATCTGATGCATCACGCAGATGGTACGCTCCTCCGGTGAGAACTTTTTCAATAATGAAGGGACCCTCCCACTTGGGCTTGAGCTTGTCCTTTTTCTTCTCCGGTAGACGTAGAACGAGTTCGCTAATGTTATAAGTTTTGGCCCGTACTTCTCTGCTTTCATACCTGTGAACCTGTTGCTGATAAAATGCGGAACAGGCTTTTGCGACGTCGCGCTCGTCCTCCAGGGCATCTAAATTGTCCTGCCGATCCAGCTCGGCTTCTCTCTCTTCATACATGCGCACTCGAGGTGAGTCATGAATACTATCTCAGGGCAATATGGCCTTTGCATCGTACACCATGAAGAAGGGTGTATATCTGGTAGTGCGATTCGACATTGTCCGCAGCCCCCAGAGTACGGAGTCAAGCTCGTCAACCCAGTGCGTGTATGATTCTTCTAGGGATCGCACTAGTCTGGGTTTAATGGCGCTCATAATAAGAATGTTGGCTCGTTCAACTTGGCCATTCGTTTGAGGGTGATAGACGCAGAGCTTAATGCCCATGTTGCGGCACCAAGTTTTCACCTCATCGGCTGTAAAATTGGAGCCATTATCGGTGATGATGTTGTGGGGGACACCATAACGGTGCACGACACCCGATATGAAGTCTATCACTGGTCCGTATTGGCGCCGTTTTAACCGGTTTGGCCTCTATCCATTTGGTGAATTTATCTACCATGACCAACACGTATTTTTTTCTTATGGATTCCTATTTTAAGGGGTCCGACCATATCAAGCTCCCAGACCACAAAGGGCCATGTTATGTGGATTGTTTGGAGAGCGGTGGGCGGCATATGGCTTTGGTTGGCGAATAGCTGGCATCCAGCACAATGTTGGACAAGGTCCTGTCCGTCTGCTCGAGCCGTCGGCCAGTAGGAACCTGTACGGAAGTCCTTGCTTACAAGGGCCCGGGCTGTGGCATGGTGGCCGCCGAGTCCGACATGAATTTCTGCCAAGAGCTGCCACCCCTCCTCCTCAAAGATACATATTTGAAGTACTCTGGTAGCGCTTTTCTTATAAAGCTCTCCATCATGGTCTTTGTAGGCTTTGGAGCACTGCACTATGCAACGTCCCTCGTTTTGATCCTCGGAGAGTTCTTGCCTATTAAGGTAGGCCAAGATGGGATCGGTCCACGGGGCGATAACAACCATGATGAGATGGGCCGAAGGTGTTATTTCGGTGGCAGAGCCCCCGATTATGGCAGTGTGTTCAGAATTTGGGGTTGTGGTCGGATCCGTACTAGTATTGCAGGTCTCCCCTTGCCACAGCATGGATGGCTTGAAAAGCCTTTCCAGAAAGATGTTAGGTGGGACAGGGTCGCGCTGGCGCCAATGCGGGCGAGAATATCCGCCGCTTGATTATTTTCCCGAACCACATGATGAAATTCAAGCCCCTCGAATCAAGCTGACATTTGAAGGATGACATTACGATAAGCCGCCATTTTCGGATCCTTGGCATCCAAGTATCCATTTATTTGAGATATTGCGAGGTTTGAAGCCCCACGTACTTCCAAGCGCTAGATGCCCATGTAGACAGCCATCCGAAGACCATGCAACAATGCCTCGTATTCGGCTGCATTGTTGGAGTCTGTGTATAATATTTGGAGTATGTATTGGACTGTATCTCTAGTGGGGGATGTTAGGACAATGCCTGCTCCCAGACCTGCCAGCATTTTGGAGCCGTCGAAGTGCATGATCCAATTGGAGTATGCATCATACTCTTTAGGGAGTTCGGCCTCTGTCCATTCAGCGATGAAGTCAGCCAGTACTTGTGATTTAATGGCTCGTCGTGGTCTATATGTAATGTCAAAGGGGAGGAGCTCTATGGCCCATTTAGCAATCCGGCCCATTGCATAGCGGTTATGCCACCGTGATTGAACACTCTTGAAAGTAGTGTGATAGTTTCCAGGATGCCATGAAGATCGCATATGCTATTTTTTGATAATGGGGGTACCGAGATTTGCATGGTGTGAGGAAAGTGGATACATAGTATACCTGCTTTTGATAGGGGAACTTGTGTCCGTCATCCTCTCATTCGACGACGAGCACTGCGCTCACAACTTGGTGTGTTGCAGCTATGTATAACAACATGGGTTCGCACAGGTTTGGTGCGTCCAGGATGGGGTTGCTCGCCAGAAGAGTCGTTATTTCTTCCAGTCCGCCCGTCGCCGCGTCCGTCCACTCGAAGTGTTCGGTTCGTCGCAGAAGGCGATAAAGCGATAATGCCTTTTCTCCCAATCTGGAGAAAAAGCGGCTTAAGGCTGCCATGCATCCAGTTAGTTTCTAGATTTGCTTAAGATCTGTTGGGGTAGCCAACTCTGACAAAGCTCGGATTTTAGCCGGGTTTGCTTCAATTCCTCTATTAGAAATGATGAAGCCCAGGAACTTTTCGGCGGGAACGCCGAAAACACATTTTTCCGGATTGAGCTTGATGTCATATGTTCGGAGTTTGTCGAATGTGAGCCTTAGATCGTCTATTAAAGACTCGATGTGTCTGGTCTTGATGACCACGTTGTCCACATATGCTTCAACTTTTTTGCCGATTTGTTTCTCCAGGCATGTTTGAATCATGCGTTGGTAGGTAGCACCGGCATTTTCGAGCCCGAAAGGCGTAGTGTTCAAATAAAAGGGGCCGTATGGGCTTGATCGGACTCCGTCATCTTGATTTGATGGTATCCAGAGTATGCGTCGAGGAAGCACAATGGGTCGTGTCCTGCGGTAGCATCGATAATCTGATCAATGAGGGGGAGAGTGAAGGGATCCTTAGGGAAAGCCTTATCGATGTCCTTGAAATCGAAACATAGGCGCCAGGATTTATCCTTTTTTGGTACTTTGCTAGCCAATCCGGGTGTTTTATCTCTCTAATGAATCCGGCTTCGAGTAACTTGGCTAGCTCCTCTCCCATAGCTTGTCGTTTGGGTTCTGAAAAGAGCCGTAGTGTCTGCTTGACTGGCTTATAACCCTTCAATATGTTGAGACTGTGTTCGGCCAGCCAGCGTGGGATCCCTGGCATGTCTGAAGGGTGCGAGGCGAAGATATCCCAATTTTCGCATAAGAACGCCCGCAGTGCGGCGTCGGTTGTGGGGTTCAGCTGTGCCCCGATGGATGTTGTTTTCGTGGAGTTCGTTGGGTGGACTTATAATTTTACTATTTCATCCGCTGGTTTGAAGGAGGTGGACTTGGATCCCTTATTGAGTATCACGTCGTCCCTATCCACTATGGAGCGTAGTGCAGTTAATTCTTCGGCCGCGAGGGCTTTAGATAATGCCTCGAGGGCCAGGGCGGCGGTTTTATTTTCAGCACGGAGTGCTATGTCCGGATCACTGGCAAGAGTGATGGTTCCATTGGGCCCAGGCATCTTGAGCTTCATGTACACATAATGGGGTATAGCTTGGAAGCTCGCGAATGCGTCCCACCCCAAAAGGGTGTGGTATCCACTACTAAAGGGGACCACTTGAAATGTTATCTCTTCGGACCTATAATTTTCCAGCGTGCCGAATACCACATCGAGTGTGATTTTTACCGCACATCGTGCCTCCCAACTGGGGATAATTCCTCGGAAGGTCGTGCTGCTTTGCTCAATGTGTCTCCTATCTATTTCCATTTTGTTGAGAGTTTCCTCGTAAATGAGGTTTAGTCCGCTGCCACGGTCCATGAGCACTTTGGTAAGCCGTTAGCCGTCCACAATTGGACTAAGGACCAAAGCGGCAGGTGCACGGACTGTTATGAATTGAGGTTCGTCATTGGCATTGAAAGTTATAGTCGTGTCGTTCCAAGGGTTTATTGCTGCAACGTGGCCGACTTTGGCGAGGCTGCGGAGTGTTCCCTTGCGCCTGTTATTCGAGGCGAAAGTCTCGAAGACTGTCAATATTGTAGTATTGTTGTTTTCAATGGGATGATGCCCTGCAATGTTGTTAATGAGGAGATCCTCGCCGCTCTTGGTCACCTGCCGAAGTATCCAACATGCTCTATGGCTGTGTGTTTGTATGGTATCCGGTGTGGTGTGTATTTTGCATGGCCTATCGAGCCATCCCTCCAACACGGTTCTGCGCCCTATAGTGGGCTTTGGTTTCTTCGTTATTTGATCGGGTGACCTATGAGGGTGCACCCTTTTTATTCGGTCGGAGGTTTTAGTGAGAGCCTATGGGTCCCAAATGGCTGCCTAAGTTTTCCAGGCACTTTCCATCGCGCGGTACTTCTGTACTATGGCCGCCAGATCAGCGAAGTGTGACACATCACGGTGATTTATGGCATTAAGGATTCCCTTGTCCGTGCAATTTCTGCAAAAAAGAGTGAGATTGCATCTTTAACGCGACAGTCCTTAACCTTGTTCATTACAAGGAGGAATCTAGCCCAAAAGTGATGTACTGTCTCTTGTGGTTGTTGTCTGATGTGGGAAAGATCGCTTGTATCTAGGTGGGTGGGTGGATTTAAGTCCGAACCCTGACCCGATCCGGGACCCAGAGCTCGAGAAGCTTCCGAACTTAATAGTTCAGGTTCCGTGGTGTTACCCAATTTTTCTGGCCCGTCGTCCGATTGTAAGTTCATAGTTCGGGGCATGTCCTCCCGTGAGCGTGTATCCGGCTCAGTGAGCTCGGGAATCCAGACATAGTTCGCCCTCAATATAGGGGAAGAGTTTTCACATGGCTCCTCCACCACCGCAATCTGATGGGTGATCGACAGAGAGTTAATCTCTCTCTGATCGGGTTTAAGCCCAATCCGCTCGTAGTCCATAGTGACTGCCAAGGCAGCAATGCGATCCATGAGCTCGTTCAAGGACGATAACTCCGTTGGATCCATCTACTCGGCATATTCCGAGCTGACGTGGAGACAATTTTCGATGACCCAAGAAGTCATCGTCGGCCCGGTGGCCGAGCGGGCGGTCATAACGAAGCCGGCAAGTCGAAGTGTCTGGCCTGAGGTCTAGGCTCCCCCGGAGGGGATGTTGTCCTTGATAACAAGGCGAGCCATCAAACCTATTTTTGACGTCACAGTGGAACTCTCAATGAAAGCACCAATGTTGGTGTCAAAACCGGCAGATCTCAGGTAGGTGGTCCCGAACTGTGCGTCTAAGGCTAATGGTAACAGGAGGCGGGGGACATGATGTTTACCCAGGTTCGGGCCCTCTCTATGGAGGTAATACCCTACTTCCTGCTTGACTGATCTTGATGATATGAGTATTACAAGAGTTGATCTACCACGAGATCATAGACGCTAACCCTACAAGCTAGCCTATGATTATGATTGTTCTCGTCCTACGGACTAAACCCTCCGGTTTATATAGACACCGGAGGGGGCTAGGGTTACAGAGAGTCGGTTACAAAGAATGGAATCTACACATCTTAATCGCCAAGCTTGCCTTCCACGCAAAGGAGTACGACCCGGACATGGGACGAAGTCTTCTATCTTTTATCTTCATAGCCCAACAGTCCGGCCAATGTATATAGTCTGGCTGTCTGAGGACCCCTTAATCTAGGAATCCCTCAGTCCCGGCGGACTATCTGTTCCGAATGACGATGAGGTACACGCAGCCATGTGGAAGAAGAAAACTATATTTTGGGACCTACCCTGCTGGAAAGACCTAGGGGTCTGCTCTTCAATCAACGTGATGCACATGACGAAGAACCTTTGTGTGAACCTGCTATGCTTCTTCGACGTGTATGGGAAGACAAAACATATACCGGAGGCACGGGAGGGCTTGCAACGTTTGCACGAAAAAGACGGCATGCCTCCAAAGCAGTATGAAGGTCCTGCCAGCTACGCTCTTACCAAGGAAGAGAAGGAAATCTTATTTGAATGCCTACTCAGTATGAAGGTCCAGACTGGCTACTCGTCGAATATAAAGGGAATAATAAATATGCCAGAGAAAAAGTAACAGAACCTAAATTCTCATGACTGCCAGCTTCCGGTTTTATTGAGGGGGCTTCTATCGGAAAACGTTTGATTAGCCATTGTGAATCTATGTTCATTCCTCAATGCAATCTCTCAGAAGGTGATCGATCTAGAAATCCTACCAAGGTTAAGGAGTGATGTGGCGCAATGTCTTGTCAGTTTCGAGTTGGTGTTCCCACCATCCTTCTTCAATATCATGACACACGTCCTAGTTCATCTAGTCGACAAGATTGTCATTATTGGCCCTGTATTTCCACAAATATGTTCCCCTTTGAGAGGTTCATGGGAGTCGTAAACAAATATGTCCGTAACTGTGCTAGGTCAGAAGGAAGCATCTCCATAGGCCATCAAACATAGGATGTCATTGGGTTTTGTGTTGACTTCATTCCTTACCTTAAGAAGATAGGTCTCCCTCAATCGCGGTATGAGGGGAGACTGGGTGGAAAAGGCACACTAGGAGGGTACCCAATAATATGTAGGGATGGGCATTCTTGGTCTCAAGCCCACTACACAGTTCTATAGAATTCTACCTTGGTGACCCCATATGTCGATGAACACAAGAACATTCTGCGCTCCAAACACCCGGACTAGTGTGACGACTGGATTACATGTGAACACACGAGGAGTTTCGGCAGTTGTTTCCAAACACGTCTCAGGTGTGACAACACTGTTTCTGATGACCTGTACTCGTTGGCGAGGGAACCATCTTCGATTGTAATGACTTATAAAGGGTACGAGATAAATGGGAATACATTTTACACGATCGCCCAAGATCAAAAGAGCACCAACCAAAATAGTGGTGTCCGCTTTGATGCAGCAACCAAGAGGGGAAAGGACACATGTTATGGTTAAATAGGGGACATATGGGAACTTCACTATGGATATGATATTAAGGTCCCTTTGTTTAAGTGCAAATGGGTCAATCTGTGAGGAGGAGGTGTCCAGGTAGACCCACAATACAGAATGACAAAAGTGTATCTGAACAATCTGGGGTACATAGACGAACTATTCGTCCTAGCCAATGATGTGGTGCACATTTTTTATGTGAAGGACATGTCTACCAAAACGAGAAAAAGAAAAGATGAGGAAGCAGATACATCATACGATGAGCCAAAGCGCCACATAGTTCTTTCAGGAAAAATAGACATCGTGGGATTGGAGGGACAGAAAGACATGTCTGAAGATTATGAAAAGTTTCATGAAATTCCTCCCTTCAAAGTCAAGGCTGGCCCAAGCACCCTGTTAAATGATGAAGATTATCCATGGTTACGGTGCAATAGGCAAAGGACAACCAAAGAAAAAAGTGAAGACTTTCTATCAACAAATATTATGATGATGCCTTTGATCTAGAATATCACTGCATTTACATGTGAACAAATGAAATCCCTTTGTAACAGATGAGTTTTCATCCGAAACCCTGATACTTTCAACCTTTTCAGAGTACAATTGTACTGCGTTTCAATTTAACGGTCGTTTAGTCAAAAAAAAGTCAGTACAGGCATGAAAAATACCAAATGAAGTCAGAGAGGGTTGAAAATTTATTATGTGGCTTTGAATTGCCCATTTTGAACACAAAAAAGTCTGGAGTTGAAATAAGTTCAAAAAAAATGGAATCCCTTTGTAACACATGAGTTTCCGCGAAACCCTAATACTTCGAAAGAGATTGTCCATTTTGCACAAGAAGAGCATCCAGTTTTTGCCGTAATGCTCTCAACTCTTTAGCACATGCTATGTGGGTGAAATGATGATACCATGCCAACTTTCAACCTTTCCAGAGTTCATTTCTAATGCTTTTGAATTTGAGGGTCATTTAGCCCAAATAATGAACTAATAGCAAAAAGAATGAACTAAAAATAATCAATTAAAATATTCTGTTATGATCAAGTAAAATGAAACTATAATATCCTTCAATAGGAAAAAGAATCAGCTAAAAAGCTTTTATAAAACTCCAATAGCAAAAGGAATCAACTCAAAAACCTTTTATAAACCTCTAGTATTATTGAAACTAAAATTATATAAAATTTATGCAACCAAAATTATCAAAGTATTTTCTGTTCAAAACATTAAAAGCAAAAACTATTTTCATTATGAACTTTTTTGTTAGAAACTTTAATAGCAAAAAGAATTATCATAAAGAATTTTTGTGTTAGAAACTAAAATAAAAAAATCTGTTTTTGAATATAATGATAAAACACAGTAATATTAAATAGCAAGAAAAAGAATCAGTCAAACATTTATTTTTATAGTAAAGTTATTCAAAAACTAGTTATTCACACAAATTTCAAAAAATTCAAATTTAAACTATTCAAATTGAAAAACAAATGGCACTAACAGAAAGTTTATAATTTTTATTACCTGAAAGCAAAAAAGAACTAAAAATAAAGCAAAAAACAAAAGAAAATAAATAATGCAAAAAATGGGAAAATAAAAAATGCCACCTACTAGGCCACCACGGCCTAAATACGACTAGAAACCCTACCATGGGCCTGGATTCAGGCCCCCAGAAGGCCCAGTGGGCCCATCAGCCATAGCAGTGACAATTAGGCCCGTAAGCCTACAATGGAGAGGAGCTCAAGAGGGGTGCGGCAGTGGGGCTTATAAACCACGACGCGCCCCTCTCAACTAGCGAGGTGGGACTAAAAGTTTGGCCACGGGCAGCACGAGGCCTTTGGTCCCGGTTGGTGGCACTATGCAACTTTAT
This sequence comes from Triticum dicoccoides, assembly GCF_002162155.2. Taxonomy (NCBI): domain Eukaryota; kingdom Viridiplantae; phylum Streptophyta; class Magnoliopsida; order Poales; family Poaceae; genus Triticum; species Triticum dicoccoides. The sequence goes on along the minus strand of NC_041391.1, from coordinate 119,898,348 downwards.
TCTTATAGACTCATGTTGGGCCTCCAAGCACAGAGTTCTGTAGGACAGTAGCAATTTTCCCTCAAGTGGATGACCTAAGGTTTATTAATCCGTGGGAGGCATAGGATGAAGATAGTCTCTCTCAAGCAACCCTGCAATCAAATACAACAAATCTCTTGTGCCCCCAACACATACATTACAATGGTAAATTGTATAGGTGCACTAGTTCGGTGAAGAGATGGTATTAAAAGTGTAGTATGGATAGTAGAATGAGTTTTTGTAGTGCGAACAATAAAAAATAACAAGGTAGTAAATAGTAAAACAGAGCACAAAAGGTATTTCAATAATGGAAAATGAGGCCTAGGATGCATACTTTCACTAGTGCAATCTCTCAATAATGCTAACATAGTTGGATCACATGATTATCCCTCAAAGTGCAATAAAGAATCACTCCCGAGTTACTGTTAGCGGAGGAAAAAAGATAGAAATTGTTTGTAGGGTACGAAACCACCTCAAAGCTATTATTTTTACTCAATCTATCATAGAGTTCATACTAAAATAACACAAAGCTATTCTTTCCGATCAGTCTAGCAAAGATTTCATACTAAAATAACACCATATGACACACATCAACCAACTCTAATGTCACCTAGATACTCCAATGTCACCATGAGTATCCGTGAGTTAATTCTATGATGTGCATCAAACAACTTCATGATAATATCATTCAATCCACACAAAGAACTACAAGGGGAACCCAAAGTTTCTATCGGAGAAAAGGTAATAAAAAAGGGATAATTAGATTTATGCCCCTAGTTGTGTCCCACTCGTCTGTTTTACCCCTAATTCCCAAAAGTCACCGCTTCTGTCCAAGTCACTTTGCTCCTCTTATGCTTTTGCCCTTTGACCGTTTGACCGTCAGTTTGAAAACTTCATAACTAATTCATACTAAATCAGAAAAATGCAAATAAGATACCAAAATAATCAGAAAAACATGACTTATATGTCAGTGTCATTTGCATTCATGAAAAAAGTGTTGGAAAGTGCACATCCAAGTTTTAGCTCTTTTGATACCACCATGAATAGTAAAATCTAAAAAATTCAAAAAAGTTCAAAAAAATTAGTGGCAAAGAATGAAAAATGTTTCAAGTGCCTGCCAAGTTTCATCAGGGAATAACATTTGTGGTTGCCGCAGCAAAAAAAACAATCAGCACTCCAAAATAGATTATTTTTTTGCCACAACTTCCACAAATGTCGTACCCTAATGAAACTTGGCAAGCTCTTAGAACATTTGTTGTTCTTTGCCACCATAATTTTTTTGAATTTTTTTGATTTTTTTTAGAGTTTACTAGCCCACACACGGTGATCGTCGTACAGTGCCTTTTGCACGAATCTTGGCACGAAGAGGTTGATTTTGTGTGCCACGTAGGATAAGTCGCATGTGTGGCGTGTAAGCGAGTTCGCCCGCACGCCGTTTTCCCTTTGAGGTCGGCGGTTGTGAGTCGGGTGTGTGGTGGAACTGCTGTCATGCCCGCACGCCACGCCCAACTTCGGTTGTCGTCTCCCACGTCTCGCCACTTCACTCTCCCCTCGCGGTTACTCCCCTCCCCATTCATTACTCCCCAACCCACCCATTCACATGAGTTGCATTCGACTAAGGAGAAACTGAGAGGAGAAGGCGACGACGGCGGCGGAAGAGTCGACCGCATTTGCTGTAGTTGGTGGGGCTCGCCGGACCGGAGCATCGTCGCCAGAGAGCCACAGGCTGAAGGTAAGGCTCCCTCCCGCGCTCACATTTCCTGCATGCGATTTTGCGCCCCCTCCCTTTATGGTCAATTTCTGCTCAAGTTTCCTCGAGATTCCGGCCGATTCGCGGTGCTCCGACATCCCCGTCGGCCGTGGAGCCGCGTGCTTTCCACTTAGGGTGGCATTATGCAGTTTCGTCACTGCTGTGGTGGCAGTCATGCCGGTGTGGGCCAAATCTGTCCTCATCCTTGTCCGCGGCCAATCTGTTTTTTTGCCTTGCGATTTAGTGGGCGAATTTTCTAGATGTTAGTTTTGATTTGCCTCGAAATGCTATGGCCATGGGAGCTATCTCTATGTGGCGCTGCCACCTCCCACCTCGGCGCTGACCGCACCGCCGGCGATCTCCACCCTCTTCCATTAATCTGTGGATCGCTTCCGATCATCTCCTCCGGCGTCTCCTCCTGATCAAGGCAATACCCATCTCTAATGGGTTCTTCTGATGGATCTACCCTTGGCTTGAATTTCTCCAAGGGCAGAGCTTTCTATGATGAGGTTTTCGAATCCACTGGTCATACGATCCACCCAATGGGACGAAGGGCTTTCACGTTGATTGTGTCCTTTAGCCGCCATGCATTCCGGTTGTCGGAGGACTCGGTGGCTGTGGCTTTGGAGGCTGCCATTGGAGGATCGGCCATTGATCTTCGGGTTCTTCTCGTCAAAGACAAGGTTTTTTCTTTCCAAGTTTCATGCAAGCAGGTTGGTTTCATTATTATGGATCTGCGCTATTTTGCTTGCGATCTGTTCAAATGTTATTTCAATCTCTGGGGCAATGGAGGTCCTAATTGGGTTCGGGAACTTAAGATCTGGCGTAAGGAATGTGATGCAGAATTGATTCTGATTAGTCCTACTAAGCGTCGATCATCTATGGGTCTTTTGGCGATGCATAGGCCTCCGGTTAGATCTTCCCTTAAGTCTGACTCCACTGTTCGAAAGAAATTGACCTTTGCCACTTTTGAGCAGTACTCTGCTTGCAATGGTTATAGATATCCTGCTACTCAAAATTGCATTGATACGATCATGGATGGAGGTTATTCTCTTTCTGCTCATGAGCGTGTTGTTATTAGACAAGCGCCTCCCCTTGACTTGCATTGGACGGTAGCTCGCCCTCCGATCGTGTTCGGTACTGTTCAGCCATTGCCGGAGTTGCACCGATCGATCGCGCCGCCCCCTATCGATTTGGTCACGGTGGATATGCGACCCGTGGTTTCTGGTAATCTTGATGCACAATTTGCGGAGGCGGGATTCTCTCCAGTTCAAAATGGAAACCAGGATTCTAGTTCTTCTTCGCTGGAAGACCACATGCCTGGACCAGTGTCTCCGGATTTATCTATTGGGCCATTTGCTGGGTCTTTGGTTAATGGGCCTGTCTCGGCACAGAATACCCCAGTTTCTGTCTTGCCCAATACCTCTGCTAACTCAAGCCCATCAGAGCCTCCTCTGGAAATACCGTTTTCGCAAGAAGCAGCGTAGCAATTTGACACCATGGTCAATGACATGGTGTACCGGGTTTTAACTTGTACTGTCTGCTCTCTCAGGGGCCACCTAGCAGCCTCTTGTGGAGGGCGAGCGGTCTTCTCGGCTTGCTCGCGCACGGGTCATTTTACCAGGGACTGTAATGATTTCGCGCGCTCCAGTAGATTGGTTTGGAAAAAAATTCCTCTGCAACAACACACGCATATCTCGGGAAATCCTGACGGTTAGGGGAATAGTGCCAGAGTTATTGGGATAGCTTGCCCCGTCGCATCATCGCAGCCCACATTGCACCAATCTCTCCCTGTTCCTTCCTCTGAAAACCCCCTCCCTTCCTCCAAGCTACCAACAATGGCAAACTATGAGCTTGATCCGTAGCGCTTCGTCCGGGCTGGCCATCACATCATTGATGGGGGTGAAAGGCGACTTCCCCGCACCTTCACCACACCGGCGGCTCGCCCACCCCGCCGTCATGAGGAGTACATGGTGGCTGAAGTTATGCCTGCTCCGGAGGGTCCAATCGGGCCTGTCAGAGAGGAGGTTGTGCAGTTCCTGCAAGAGAGAGGTACTCTGGTTCGCTCTGCTCAGCCTTGGTTTCATGGAGTAGGTCTATTTCAAGTCAGGGATCCTTCGGTTAGATACTCTTTGATTCAGCACCCTTCTTTCCCTCTGGGCAATGATCGTTTTGTGAGATTCATGAAGCATGATGAAGGGGAAAATTTTAAGGGAAGTCATGGGTTCCGTAAGGGTTGGATCATGTTTATTGGAATTCCTCTGGACTATCGCAACACTGAGTTCATATCTCAGGCGGTTGGCACCTTTGGGAAATTTCACTCCTGGGACAGTGAAGATCCTTATTTGGTCCGCACTCTAGTGGAGGCAAGTTTTCCTGATACGCCATTAGTACCACGTGATGTGGTCTTTGGAGATTATGCTGAATGGGGGGAAGCTCAAGTCTCATGGACTGCTGTGTGCTATGTGTTGGGAGCTGATTTTGCTGTTCAGATGCCCAATGACGAGGATCCAATGCCTCTGGATGGAAATCCGCACCCGTTGCCTGGAAACCTTGTGAATGATAACTTGATGTTTGTTCTTCCACCATGTCCGATGATTGGCTGGAATGATGCGCCTGTTCCTCCTCTAGTCGATCACAACAATGACGCTGCTAGGGATGGTTGGGGGCATGCAAATTGGGAAGACAATGATGAGGAGCTCCCACAATAGCCTCAACCTGCACTACCAGAACATGATCAGATTTCAATTGTCATCGATCAGCCAGAGGGCTCTGTTTCTGTGGAGCAACACGTGGAAATTCTGATGGCGGAACATCATGAGATGCAGCAAGATCACCAGCTAAAGGATAATGTGCACCAGCTCTTTGAGGATAATCCATTAGCAATTGTCCCTTATCATCCACCTGTTGTTCAGCAACATCAGTTAATAATTGGTATGGCAAGGATTGTGGCTGGGCCACCTCTACCTCCAGAGATGATCTGGAAGATATCTTTCGAGAATCTTCTACCTGTCTTTGTTATCATGAAGGTGCCGAGGCCAATCTTCTTCAAGCCTCTTGGGGTAGTGACTAACTCCTAGCGCTCTTGGACCATTGCCTTTGGTGATTGCCAAAGGAGCTCTTCTCTGATTCCAACTTTGCCTAACAGTCTGGTTTTGCGGAGGCCTTTTGTGGCCAAACGCCTTGTTGCCCGAGCTCTCTTTGGAAGTTCTCCTGAAAAAGTTAACTCTGATGATGTCATTGTTGGTGTGGAGATGGATGTGTCTGGCGATTTGCAAATAGATAATGTAGTGCCTTATGGCCTGGAGGAGATCTCTTCTTTTGTTGTGGTTTTTGCTTCTACGCAGGTCAAGGACAAGAAGCAGGCAAGAAGAAAGAAACCTTTGGCCCCTTTGGTGGATACTTCTGTTAGTAGATGTACAAGAAGCGCGGCAAAACTTGATGGGTTTAAACCTGTCAGTTTTGAGCAGCTTTCTTTCCAGCCCACCAAGAGGCGTCCAAGGTCCAAGCCAATCCCTGAGAAGGCCCAGTCCAAGCCTGAAGATGTTGGTGCTACTGCCAGCATCACTGAAGATGCTCCACCGCCCACGCCGATCAATGTGCTGCAAGCAGTCGGAGCGGAGCTGGAGATGGACCCTAATCTTCTGTCCAAGGAGAAGCTTATGGCTAATCCCAAGGATGATTCCTCCTCCAGTGGTGTTTAAATGTTGCTGTTTATCTCTTTCGATAGGTGTAGCGAGCCTGTTAAATTTGTTGTCGTTCTGTTACTTCTGAACTTTATGCTCTGCACTATGGTCTGGTTGACTTTTGTCTTTTATGGTGTGGTTTGTGTGACATTGTATGTCATGCAATGGTTGTTACTTTGTTACTGGTTTTATTATGAATCAAAGGTCTAGGCGTAATTGGAAGGTTCTTTGTTGGAATGTTCGTGGCCTCAACTCCGAACCACGACAACATTCTGTCAGAGAGAAGATTCCTGAAAGTCAGTGTGCAATTGCCTGCCTGCAAGAAACTAAGTTAACTGATTGTTCCCGTTCCTTAGTTAAGGCAGTATGTCCTATGGGCTTTGATCAATTTACTGAATCACCTTCGAGAGGGGCCTCAGGTGGGATTCTAACAGTTTGGCGTTTTGATGTCTTTAAGGGTGTGTTAATTTAAGTTAAGCCTTTTGGTATTGTCATCAGTTTTACCTTGGTGCATAATAACGAGCAATGGTTCTTAGTTAATGTGTATGGGCCCTGCCAGGGTGAGATGAGGGATGAATTTGTTAACTGGTTATATAATCTGCAAGTGGAACCTGAACAAAAATGGTTGGTAGTGGGAGACTTCAATTTCATCAGATCCATGGAAAATAGAAATTTACCAGGAGGGGATGTTAATGATATTTTTATCTTTAACGGGATCATTGGTCACTTAGGACTGCTTGAGCTTCCACTAAAAGGTAGACGATTCACCTGGTCTAACATGCAGGATTTCCCTCTTTTGGAACAACTGGACTGGTTTTTTACTTCTGCTAGCTGGATAAATCATTATCCCATGACACATGTGGCTCCTCTTGCGAGAACAACGTTTGATCATGTTCCATGTGTTATCTCTATCAGCACCTCAATTCCTAAAGCACATATTTTCAGGTTTGATAACTATTTGGTGCATCAGCCTGGTTACATGGATTGTGTGAGGGAGGTCTGGAGCAAGCCTTCGCATAATCACCATATCTCTGTAGTTATTATGGACAAATTGAAATCATTGAGGTTTGCTTTAAAGAAATGGTAGAAGGGGCTTTCACACATTAAATTTTTAATTGAAAAATGCAATTGGGTAATTCTATGGCTGGATGATTTAGAGGATTGGAGGCCTCTGTCCATACCAGAGAACAACTTTAGGAAGCTATGTAAGTTGCATCATGAGCACCTTTTGCATTTGCAGTTTTTATACTGGAGAAAAAGGTGTACTATCAGATATATCAAGGTGGGAGAAGAGAATTCAAAATTCTTTCAGGCCATGGCAAGAGAGAGATATAGAAAAAAATTCTATTGCTAGCCTGCATTTGTCTGATGGGACAGTCTCTTCAGATCATGGGGAGATTGCTAAGGAATTCTTGGTGACTTTCAAAGGAAGAATGGGAAACATTAAACCAATTGTTCTGGGGAATGACATCCTATCTTTGATTCCAAGAATTCAAGGTCTTGAGGTGCTCTCAAAGCCCTTTCATCTGAATGAGCTTGAAAAGGTCATAAAAGAAATGCCAATTGACAAAGCACCTCGATCAGATGGTTTTAATGGTCTGTTTATGAAGAAATGCTGGCCAATTATCTCATCTGACTTTATTCAGTTGGTCAATGAGTTTCATGCTGGAACTGTAATTTTGGAAAATCTAAATGAAGCTTTTATAACTTTAGTCCCAAAAAAAGCAATCACCTGAGGGTGTGGGAGATTTTAGGCCTATCTCTTTGACAAGTGTAGGACTAAAATTTTTGACAAAACTGGCTGCCAATAGGTTTCAGGAGGAAATCACCAAATGTGTGCATAAGAATCAGTATGGCTTCATCAAATCAAGGACAATTCAAGATTGTATTGCATGGACTTTTGAGTATATTCATCAATGCGATCAGTCAAGGAAGCCAATTTTTTTGCTTAAGCTTGATTTTGAAAAAGCTCTTGACTCAATTCAGCATGAGGCAATATTGAGAATTCTTGTGGCAAAGGGGTTTGATAGCAAATGGATCACATGGATTCAACAATTGTTAACTTCTGCAACATCCTCAATCCTGTTAAATGGTGTGCCTGGAGGTCATTTCAAGTGCAAATGTGGTGTTAAGCAAGGATATCCTATCTCTCCTTTGCTTTTTGTTATTGTAGCTGATCTTTTGCAAACCATGATCAATGATTTGCTGCTTAGGGGGCAGCTGGATTTACCTTTGCCAACACATGATCCTTTCTATCATGTGGTGCAGTATGCTGATGACACCTTGCTGTTTGTAAATGCTGACCTAGCTCAGTTGGAGGCTCTTAAAACAGTACTCAATTCCTTTTCACTGGCAACTGGGTTGCAAATTAACTTTCATAAATCTTCAATGTACCCCATCAATGTAGAAGCCTCAGTTGCTTCTGCACTTGGTGCTTTCTTTGGCTGCCAATTAGGCTCTATGCCTTTCACTTATTTGGGACTGCCTGTTGGAACCACTAGGCCAAAAATTGTTGACTTGCTCCCTTTGGTGGATTGCATGGAAGGAAGGCTAACTGCTAGTTCCTGGTTTTTGCCTCAAGGTAGCAGATTACAGTTGGTAAATTCAGTGATATCCTCTTTGCCCATATTCTTTCTTTGCAGCCTATCTTTACCAAAGGGCATTCTAAAACAGTTAGAAAGGATTCAAAGGCAATCCCTATAGAGGAAATATGGTCAGGAAAAGGGTCATTCTTTGGCTGCTTGGCCCCTTGTCTGCAGACCCAAGAAGAAGGGGGGACTTGGAATTCTGAATTTGGGATTGCAAAATGATGCTCTGTTGCTTAGGTACCTGAATAAATTCTATAACAAAGCTAATGTGCCATGGGTCAGCCTGGTGTGGGATTCCTACTACTATCAAAGAGTTCCACATGACACTACATTATGTGGCTCTTTTTGGTGGAGGGACATCTGTAAGTTAGTGGACAAATATCGAGCTGTAACATCTGTAACTATTGGCAAAGGAGATTCTGTGCTTTTTTGGTCTGATCATTGGGAGATTGTACATTCTTGTATCCCTCTGCAGGAAAGATTTCAACGACTTCATTCGTTTTGCCTTCAGAAAAACCTCTCTGTGAAGGAAGTGCTACAAGCAGGAAATTTGCAACAAATGTTCTCTTTGCCTTTGTCTGAACTGGCTTTTAGGGAGTTCATCAGCTTACTACTATGTTGTCTGGTAGACACTTGGACGATGCTTGTGATGATATGTGGACTTGGAGACACGGGAAAAAGGGTGAGTATTCTTCAAAGAAGTTCTATGAGTTTGTACACCAGCCTGTCATTGCCAACCCAATACTGAGCTGGGTTTGGAAAAGCTGCTGTACAATGATAGTTAAAATGTTTGCATGGTTGGTTATTATGGATAGAGTAAACACCAAGGATATGATTGAGCGAAGACAGTGGAAAATTAATGATGGACCTAGTTGTGTCCTCTGCCCCACTGGAGTGATGGAAGATAGAAACCATCTATTCTTCCAGTGCAATTTCAGTATGAGGATATGGAACTTTCTGCAAATACCCTGGTTGAATAGCAATGATATGGTGAAAATTGCCTTACATGCTAGGAAGGAATTTGATAAACCATTTTTTGCAGAGGTGGTTTTTCTTGCCTGGTGGAATATCTGGAAAGTGCGCAATGACAAGGCTTTCAGACACGCCCATCCAACTTTTAGGCAATGGAGAAATGGGTTCATTCATGATATCACTCTACTTTCACACAGGATCAAGGCTAGATACAAGGATGATCTACTAAAATGGATTGATTTTTTGCCGCCTTGAAGTTTCACACCAGTTGTAACATCTTTTCTCTCTTAGTTTTGTAGCTTTCTTTCTTTCTTAGAGTTCTTTTCTATTTAGTCTTTCCTCTTATTCTTTCTTTTGTCTTGTTCCCCATCTTCAGGAACTTTGTAATTACTTCCTGTCCTTTATTAATAAAATGCTGTGGGGTGTAAGCCCTGCAGTCTTCATGGTCAAAAAAAATGCTATGGCCATCAGTGCAGGGAGTTGTTTGTTAAATTTCAAGGTATGATAGTTGCAAATGAACCCTAGATATAGGTAGGTGCATTTTCAACAACTATAATCACTGATGGCAACTAATTTCTTGATCGACCGTGTCAATTGCCACGAATATGCTTTCCATGTGGAAACTAACTTTGTGAACATACTATGTTGTTGCCATGCCACTATCATCACTAATCGCAACTAATTTCCTGATCAACCGTGTCAGTTGCAACGAATATGCTCTCCATGTGGCAACTACTTTTGTGAACACACTATGCCTGTTGCCATGCCACTATCATCACCGATGGCAACTAATTTCCTGATCAATCATGTCAGTTTTTACACGAATGTACTTTCCATGTGGCAACTAATTTTGTGAATACATTATGTCTTTTTCCATGCCATATCCAGGACAATGGCACATTCACTGTAGAATAGACTCAATTTACATTTGGCATGCTGGCTTGTGATACTTGCACATTTTTGTACTGCATTACATGGCAACTCATTTTTTATGTGAGGCCAGGCTGTGAGTTGCCACATTAGATGTTGCGTACTGGAACTTGTATGCCTTTTTTTTCAAGTGCCTTGTGTTTGACGCGACAACTTTCAACCTAATACATTTGCTCCTTGTGAATACATGGCAACTCATTCTTTATGTGAGGCCAGGGTGTGAGTTGCCACATTACATGTGCAGTGGAAGTTGTCCGCTCTTTTTAGGAGTTACTTGTGTTTAACATGGCAACTTGAACATTTTTAAAGTGCCTTACTATCTACACATTTTTTATGAAGCCAATGTGTTTAGTTGCCACATTTCATGTTATATAGTCCTAGGGGGGTGAGTTCCTATGTTCTGCCTCATTTGCCACCCTCAAATGAGCTAATATGGCAAGAAGATTCTGCTAGCTGGCAACTGCTTCCTTCAGAAGCACATACACGTCCAGTTGCCATGTTTATGCAATTGCTTCTCCATTTTGATTATTTTTCTGCCTTTTGTGCGTTTTCATCACATGGTAATTACTGCCCTCTTCAAAAGGTTTAAACCTTGGGCCAACCATTTGAGTTTTTCATTTTTTTTGTTCATCGAAGATATCGAGTGAAGTTACTTTATGCATTTCTTTTCGATATCCGTCGGCTGTGATTTCGTTTCACCCTAACCTGTGTTTTCTTCTCATCGTAGCACAATGGTTTGTGGTGACCATCAAGATGATGATGGCTTCATGGATGCACCGCAACAGAATTGCGTGACTGGTCGGGCAAAAGATGGCGAAGAGGTCACTTTCCACCGCCATATGTTTTAATGTCACATTGAGTTTTCAATCATCAGTTCGAACTAAATTTTTTCATGACATTGAACATGGCAACAAATGATCCTTTTTCTGTTATGTAGAAGAAGAAACGTCATCACAATAGGGCTTCAGAAGAACGCCTGACCATTTTGAACGATGGATTTATTGATGAGCAGAAGGGAGCTGCCGGTGAGATAGGGATGCAGGCTCTGATGGATGTTTGCTGCCACTAGTAGAAAAAGGGCCTAATGTGAAGCACATTAGTACCGGTTTGTATCAAAACCGGCACTAATGTGACCATTACTGTCGGTTCCAATGACTAGGTGGGCGAAGCTCATTAGTACCGGTTCATGGTGAACCTTTAGCACCGGTTCGTGTCACGAACCTGTACTAAAGGGTGTGGTGGTAGGATGTTTTCAGACTGGGGCCCCTGTAGCACATTTAGTACCAGTTCTTGCCACGAACCGGTACTATAGGTCATCCTACATATAAACCCTTCGTCCAGCTAGCTCTGTTCTTCCCCCTTGGCCCTCTCCTCTTCTCTCTTCTTCCTCTCTTCCCCTCGAGCTCATCACACAAATTTGTCAAGATTTGAAGGCCCCCATCCATTCAAGTGATCACAAAGGTTAGCAACTTTGTCCTTTCATCTCCCATTGCTAGATTAGCTCTTGCAATGCTTTATATAGTGATTAATTTGTGGGTTTTAGTAATTTGGGAGGAATTATATGTGGTAGTTTATTTGATTTATATGCAATTTGAGCTTAAAATAACTCTTAGTTTCCATATGTAGGTGTGGTTTACTTAGTGCCTTCCCATCTCCGGCGTAACCACCGTCGATCGTCTGCACCGACCCGTGGCCGGAACTACCTTGTGGTGAGCCTCTTGTTCTTATCTTTTTTTACATAATAAAATCATGTTTGTGTGATTTATATATATAGTTACTTGTATAATTATCTTACCCGTACATTGTTTGTTATACATAGTGCCATGGTTTTGATATCCATCCCCGTCGGCCCTCGTTCGTGTTATGATTCAGATGTGGTATATTCTCTTTTAAAACTATTTGTTGCATTCGTGTTTATGACAAATTGTGCCCATCATGTTGACATAGATATTTTTATCTAGGAGGTATGTGAACCGGAAATTCTAGCCGACCCTACTGTCGAGAGGTTAAATTTAGTTGAAAGAGAAAACGAGTATTTGAAAGAAAAATTGAAAAGAATTGAGGGGGAGAAGATGGAATTGAAGTTGCATGTTGCCGATGTCGTCGATGATCACCAGATCAAGATGGAGAAAATGCGGTTGAAGATTAGAAAGATTAGAAAATATGCCATTGATAGTGTGGCTTGGTATCATTATGCTGTTGGATCAATTGTTACCTTAGATGCGATCTTGATTGCATTTGTTGTTGCATTTAAATTCTTTAGCTAGAGAGTTATTTGTATGTTGCATTTAAGTGTTGTATGAACTTTATGTATGAACTTGTATTAATTTAGTCTATTCGGTGGTGTGTAATGAAGATGCGCCGGCAATGGATGAACAAAATGAATTGGTGTAAATTCATCGCTGACTTCCTGCATGAAGCATTCTCAAACAAGATGTACCAGAAGGTTTGTCGCTTGCACCTAATGGTATTTCCCCCCACTATTTTGCAATTAGTTTTATCACGGTTCAATGTTTTTCCGTTCCCAAATCAACATCACAGCTATTGATAAGTGTGAACCGTACAAGATAATGCATGGCAACCATACAAGATCGTGCATGGCAACCCTTTCATTTCATTTTTTATGTGAAATCCTTCTACATGTTAATGTAACTTTTGTCTGATCCATGACAACTGTAGTTGCTGCCTACAAGGCAATAGCATTTTTCAACAACACAAAAAATTGTTATTTTCATACATTCAAATTTTGTTTATGTGATCTGCAAGGCAACTATGATGCTGATCTGGTGGCAGCTACCAGCATAACTAGATGGCGACTGTCAACAAAGCATGATGGCAACTAACATAGATAGATGACAAATATTTTTCTTCATTCTCTTCAACTTGATGACTCAAGGAAACTACATAAGCTTCTTTTTCACCATAGCATGGTTTCAACTGACATAGCTTCCTTTTTTATTGTGTATACCAGCATTCTTCAACACCACAAAAAAGTGTTCATTTCATACATTTGTTCTCTCTTATTCAATCTACATGGCAACTATGATGTTGAGCTGGTGGTAGCTACCAGCATAACAAGATGGCAACTGCCAACACAGCATGATGGCAACTAACATAGATAGATGGCAAATCCTTTCTCTTCATTCTCTTCAACTTGATGACTGAAGAAAACTGCATAAGCTTTTTTTTTCACCATGGCATGATTGAAATTGACATAGCTTCCTTTTTTATTATGTATACCAGATCATGTACGTTGATTCTCTTGATTTGTCCACCGTTGACTTTACTGGGATAGGAGGCCCTCCGCCTGTGTCACATCCCTAGCTGCTGGTAGTGCTCTAGGCTAGCTCATGTGTTGCATCATGTTTAAATTTTGCCTAAAATTGAAATTAGGATGCTCAAACCCTAGCATTAAATCAATTCAACTAGGGTCAAAATAAAATCTTTTTCAATGAACCCAAAATGACCTCTGAAAATGTTCATGATTTCTGGTAAAGGTGAAAACCTCTGCCAAAAATGATGCACATATTTCTAGGCCATTCTGGATTTTTGAATTAACACATATTGTATTTGAGTTGGAGCAAATATATGTTATATATATTTTTAATGCTTCAATAATTCTGATATTTTGTGAGGGGCTCTAGAATATTACTTTCAGTCCCTGCAAAAATTATTGGAAGAAACAAAAATGGTTTAGTGCTTGAACTAAATCAAAACAGATTGAAATAAATAGAAAACAACAATTAAAATAGAAACAAAGAAGGAGGGGGTACCTGTTACTTACCTGGCCCAGCAGAGAAGCCAGCCCACCAGGCCCATGTGCCAGTCATCCTCAACCTCGTGCCAGTGGGCACGAGGGTGTGTGGCCGCAGCGCGCCGGCACGCGTCCCGGCCACCTCCTGCTTGCCGCTTCCCCCTCGACGCCCTTGTGAAGCCACGACACCCCCCTGACCGCCCCTCTCTCTCTCTCTGCACCCCCTCCTCCCCTCTGCTCTCTCTCCCTCTCGCGACCGAGCGGAGCTCGTCGCCGCCGACGCCGCTACCGCGGCCGCAGTCATCCCGAAGCCTCACCGACGCCCCAGGAAGCTCCGCCCCGACCCCCTATTCCTCCCCCACCGAGCCAAGCCCCTCGGGAAGCTCTGCTTCGCCTCCATGCCATCGTCTTCGTCCTCGACCACCGCTGATGGTCGCCGTCGATTCGTCGCCGTCCGAGCTTCCCCGAACACGCCGAGGCCACCACTGCACTCCACGTGAGCTCCTAATCATCCTCTCCCTCTCCGTTTTCTCTCTAACATGCCATAGCCGCCGCGCCCCTCTTCCCCGACAGTACGCCGCCGCACAAGCTCATCGCCGACGAGGCTCCGGTGGCCATTTGGTCCCGTGCGTGCCTCCGTTGGGTTCGTGAGCTTTTGTAGAACACGTAGATGCTAACCATAGCTCCTCCCGTGCACGGTGTCGTCGTTTCCATCGACGCCCGAACTCCGGCCGCCGCCACAACCTCGCCTCCGGCGAACTCCGTCCACCCCCGCACCTCCCGTTGGTTCCCCTAGATGCGCGCGGGCACGGGCTATCCTCTGGTGCCCCTGGCGCGTCGATCCGTCGTCTCTGGCGCAACTCCGGCGAGCCACCGTCGCTCTGATCGTCGCCATCGTCCAACCGCCGGCGCCTCTGACGTGAACCGTCATTAGCGGCTAATCCCCCCCCATTAACACACCAACAGACACTGACAGCGGGCCCCGTAGCGGGTCAAAGCCCGAGTCAACGCGGGATTAGCCCCTGTGTCGCTGACGTGTGGACCCCGCATGTCAGATTTGACCTGGACCTGGTCGTTGACTCGCTGACGTCATGCTGGCGTCAGGCTGACGCAATTAAATCATTTCTGGATTTAATTTAATTCTGAAATTCCAGAAAATGCCTAAAACTTCAAAAAATCATAGAAAATTAACCGTAACTCCAAATTAAATAATTTATATATGAAAAATTATCAGAAAAATTCAAGGAATCCATCTGTACCATTTTCATGCATGTTAGAACAACTTATCACTACTGTTTAGGGCAAATGAAGTGAATGACATTTGAATAATCACATATGGAGTTTGAATTTTAATCTTGTATTCAAACCAACTTCATTTAATCTGTTGCTAGTTGCATTAGCTCAAAACACATTCATTTTGCCATGTCATGATCATGCATCATATTGTGCATTGCATTGATTGTGTTCCTTTCTGTGTTGCCGGTATTTGTCCCCTCTCGATAGACGTGATGCCGATGACGTGATCGTTGACACTGATGAAGACTCAATGTTATCTTCAGAAGTGCCAGGCAAGCAAAACCCCCCTTGTTCATTCCGATAAAATCCCACTCTCTCGCTCCTGCTCTCTTTTACTGCATTAGGACAACAACGACATATTTGATACTTGCTGCGGTAGCTGAACCCTTTATCCTTTGCATGACCTGTCATTGCCACAGTAAATAGATGAAACCCACTAGCATGAGTAGGAGTTGTTTGAGCCCTGATGTGCCTACTCATTCATGCTTGTTTGTCATGCCTGCTACTGCTTAGAGTTGAGTCAGGTTTGATTCATCGGGGATGAATCAGAGGCGTGTGAACATGTCCTACTATGGGTGAACTAAGTGTGTGAACACGATTTGGTAAAGGTAGCGGTGAGAGGCCATGTAGGAGTACATGGTGGGTTGTCTCATTGCAGCCGTCCTCAGGAACTGAGTTCTGTGTTTGTGATCCATGATCAGTTACTACCACACATTGGGCTCCGGGAGCTCCAAGCTCTCTCGACTTATTAATCAACTTGATCTCTGTCCAGGAGTTGCAACTAGTTTCTGGTGTTTGTAGGTAGTGTTAGTAGTCTACCAAGTGGCACCCGGAACAGGTGGGCTTGGGACAGACTAGGCACAGTGGCACGGTGTACCAAGTGGCACCCGGTTGGTGGGCTTGGGAACCCTGCACACATCATTTGGGGCCGTGAGCGACACCCCGGCCGGATCTCCTTGCGGATGGAACCCGAATAGGCGATAAACCTGGACTAGAGACTTGTTCGGTTAGTCAGGTCGTGGCCGACTCCCTCGCCCGGCTTCCGCTTGAAGGTTGCCGAGGTACAAGACGTGTACAGGGCGGTAAGTGGCGAAAGCATGTGTGAAGAAGTACACCCCTGCAGGGTTAACATCATCTATTCGAATAGCCGGATTCCTCGGATATGGAAACTTGGACCCCTTGCATAGTTCATAGACAAGTGAAAGTGGACACTCTAAAATACGCAAGATAAGCGTGAGTGCTATGGATGGCGTTCTCGTAGGGAGACGGGAGCGGATCCATAGTGGTGTATTGATATGGTGAATATGTGGACTCGTGTGCGCCACCTCAAAAGAGTTACTTGCAGTCGTAGTTCAGGTTAGCCACCGAGTCAAAGCTGGCTTGCTGCAGTTAAACTCCACCACCCCCTTGTTGATAATGATGCATATGTAGTTAGTTCTGATGTAAGTCTTGCTGGGTACATTTGTACTCACGTTTGCCTATCTTATGTTTTTGCAGAGAGACTTCAGTCTCACTAGTAGTTCCACGTGGACTTCGAGGTTTAGCTTGATACCTCAGCTACGATCTTGAGCCCTCGGCAGGATCTGGTAGATAGTCAGGCTTCTCAGCCTTTTTCATTTATAGATGTCTGTACTCAGACATGATAGCTTCCGCTTGTGTTTTGACTTGTATGCTCTGATTGTTGGGTCATGAGACCCATGTTTGTAATATCTCGCTCCTCGGAGCCTAATGAATAAATTACTTGAGTCGTAGAGTCATGTTGTGATGCCATGTTGTATTTGCACATATCGAGCATATTGTGTGTATGTTATTGAAATGCTTGGTATGTGTGGGATCTGACCTTCTAGTTGTTTATCTTTAGTAGCCTCTCTTACCGGGAAATGTCTCCTAGTGTTTCCACCGAGCCATGGTAGCTTGCTACTGCTCCGGAACACTTAGGCTGGCCGGCATGTGTCCTTCTTCGTTCATGTGTCTGTCCCTTCGGGGAAATGTCACGCGATGAATACCGGAGTCCTGTTAGCCCGCTACAGCCCGGTTCACCGGAGTCCTGCTAGCCCAGTGCTACAGCCTGGATTCACTCGCTGATGACCGACACGTTCGATGCTGGGTCATGGATGCCTGTCCCTGTAAGTCTGTGCCGCTTTGGGTTTACGACTAGCCATGTCAGCCCAGGCTCCTTATCATATGGATGCTAGCGACACTGTCATATACGTGTGCCAAAAGGCGCAAACGGTCCCAGGCAAAGGTAAGGCGACACCCGTGGGAATACCGTGCGTGAGGCCGCAAAGTGATATGAGGTGTTACATGCTAGATCGATGTGGCATTGAGTCGGGGTCCTGACAGCCTGCACATAAGTTTGCTATCTCTGCATGGACGGACGCTGTTGTCAAGGATGTTCTTGCTGCAGACAGGATAACCGATACAAAATATGGGAAACTGCAGGTTAGTTCTGCCTTCTTTCTTGCACGTCATTCTTCAATTTTGGATGTTGCATAACATGTGAAAAACTCCCCGTATGGCAATCATTTATGTCTAACAAGAGAAAAATACCTTGTCAGCTATGGCGGTCTGCACATGGCAACCATGTCTGATCCCATATGGGAACTCTGCCATCTATGTCGAAACTCCTTTTTTATTTCCTTTTTGTTTGCAATACATGAATTGTTAGTCACTGCAATTTGTTGCTCTCTCACATCTTAGTTGTTTTTTGTTCTTTTCCAGCTGATGGCCAAGCATGCAATAGACTATAGTGTGTTTGGTGGGCCAAAAAACTTTGGCAAGTGGATGGATGTGCATTTAGCTCCATCTTGTCCTACTGAGGTATTCAATGATGTTTATTTTGTTTTTTGAAATTGTTTTTCACTTTGCATTTTTGATATATATCTTCTGGTTGTTTTGGGGTTTTTTGTTCTTACGCACGTGACTCTAATATCTTTGGTTTTTGCTACTTGTTAGTTTTTGTGCACAAGCGAGGGCACCTATTGAACATCTAATTTTGCAGTTTGCCTCCGGCATGACCAGCTTGCTCAGGAAGTTGGTTGAGGGTTGGACGACACTTAATGGCTCCGACAGTGACGCGGTTGCGAGGCAGTTCACATCATTCATTGGAGAACGGACACATCGACCAACAGGTTGACGTGGCCAGTACGACTACAACAACTCACAGGAGCTCCCCAACATGCAAGATGATCTAGATGGAGACGCTGGTCTCGACAAGGACAATGACGATGACATGGAGAATGTGTAACATCCAACCGATGACGATGAACATGGTGAAGTTCGTGTAGGTGGTAAGAAGGATAAGGCTGTACCAGATGTCCCTCCACCGGAGGAAGCAGTTGAACAAACAGTTGCGGGAGACACGGGGGTGTCGCCATCAAAGAGGGCAGAGCTCCAAAGAATATTTGGTAGGGCTCTATTGGCAAGAGGTCTAACACCAATCCCGTAGCTGCTAGGAAGAGGTTCGACATCTATTTAGTGTTTTGTTTGTCTCTCATTTTTAACAGACCAAACCTCTTTTCATTGTTTGCTAAGCGCGGCATGATTTTTGTGTCTCACACTTGGTACCCCTTTTTGCCATCTTTTTCTACGTGCAGCGAGGCAACAACTGGTGAATGAGCATTTAAGAAGAAACAGCCACCAACGTCAACCCGTGTTTCTGCTCGATTGAATCAGGGTGCTCCAACTGTTGGTGACACCACTTCTACTAGGTCGTCTACTCGTACGTCAACGTCAAACACCGACGATCCTGTCATGTTGGAAGACTCAAGGAAGACAAGCAAGAACTAGGTTCTCCCTATTTTTTAATTGTCGTAGTGCTTTTTTTTTGCTTGATGCATTCTAGATCATACACAACTTTTTTAGTTGATACATTTATGCGGCAACTACCCGTCTGCTTTTTCAATGCAGCTGTTCAGCTTGCCATATGGGGTACTGCCATCAGTCCCACATGGCAACTGCTTTTTTCTCATGATTTATTTTTCTGCTGCATGGCAACTCCTGTTTTGCTCTGCATGGCAATTGTTAACTAGGCCACATGGCAATTCTTATTCCACTCATATGGCAACTAGCAGCTCTCCACTGGCTTCCATCCTCTACATTTGTCTTTGTGGCAGCTCTGGCACATCACACATTTGTTACATTTTTAAGATGACTAGCATGGAAACCATTTTTTTTCAATTTTTTATACTCATCATGTGCTTTCTTGCAGGGGAAGAAGACTACTACACGCGTGACCAAGCAGAACCGTAGAGACCCACTCGAACGCATTCATTCAGAGCTGTCAAAAGGTGGCAACTCAGATGTTCATGAGGAGCCAGTCGAGAAAAGTGCTGCTGCACCGTCCACTGTACCCACTAGCTCTAATTCAAGCGGTCAACCATCTCCGCCAGTTGCAGATGTGCAGGCTACAACAACAGGAATCTGTACATCTAGGAGTGATGAGTCCATATCTGCCAGGACTGTTGAGATATTGCCCACTCTACTGTTAATGAGGGATGCTGTTGTGACCCATGCCACCTGATCAGCAAGTGTTGAAGTGGACACTCCCGATATCAACCTAGGCAAGGAAGATTCCCGCTCATGTAATACGGATTCCAAGCGCGTGGCTGCTAGTACTTATGCGTCCACAAAAGAAGGGGCTGCAGTGACAATTCAGAATGAGATGCCATCCACAGGTGAGACTCATGGCATCACAGATCTAGCTTTTGGTGGCCCAGAGGTTACTACGGTGACCGTTGTGCGAGCTGGTCTTCCACCTCGGCATCGTAGCCCCCGCAAGCAACCTGCAGACATACCCAATGCACCAGCTGTAGGTAGGAGTAGCAGAGATGACTCTGGTTATGTGCCTGCTTCCACATGGTTCCCACCACCTGCCCAAAGCAATGTTATGCATAAAACAGAAGTCCGGAGTACAACGGACGCACACAGAAAGCCGCGACTGATGGAGGTGAATGTCTAGAGCAGACTGCGTCTTTCACCACCATGGAGAACCCCAACTTAAATCTGCGCACTTCTAAGCTCCGAGTCAACATTGGTGTCCCGTATAGCCCAAACAAGAAGATTGGCAAGAAAGTTGTGAATGATACAGTTGGCAGCACGCCCCACCCTACTAATAATCCTGATGATACTGTAGCAGATGAGGCAGAAATGTTTGTTGATCTGTCACCCCTGGATTCCGTCGGACATCTTGTTCGCCATCCGGCTGGTAGGGAGGATAGGCATGCAATGGCCTTCACCCCACCGAGCTATAGCCTTGGCATCGATTGAAGTCAAGATGAACCAGTGGTGCAAGATCCTATGCCAGTTGCCTTTGCTTTCCCGGGAGGCATGGCCCCAGTGATGGCGCAACCAATGGTAGACGACGGGAAGGCTGTGAAGTTTGTAGAGCCGATAGTGCAAGGTACATTTTTTGTGTGTTTATCGTTTTGGTTTCTACATTTTTTTAGTCTGACGTTTGTCACAAGCTTTTTTTGGTTTGTGACTGGTGATGGAAAATATGATCTGATGCAACATGGCACCTACAGTTTGTTGCCATGCTACAATTCCATCCGCCAAGCACATGGCAACTGGAGTTGTTGCAAATGGCAACTTCAGTTCAATGTACTTGGCAACTGCAGTTGTTGCCACATGGCAAATACAGTGGACTACACAAGGCAACTAGAGTTGTTTCCACATGGCGACTCACTATTTTTGCACCTAGATTTCATATTCTACATCCTTTTCCACAATAACTAGTTTGTTTTCAAGTATCCTAACCCACTGTTTTAATTCTTGCAGCCACGCCTGAGGAGATTTCGGCGTCACTTGACGACGCTTACCGTAGGATTGAGGAGGAAGCATTGAAGCGGGGGTCCTCACGGGGTCAGGGGCAATCAAGTTCTAACATGCCTGCTGAGTCGGCTTCTAAGGATACCATTAGAAGTGCCACCCCTAGATCTGTGAGGCAGCATGGGCTAGTTCACGCACCCACCCGCGGTTGACTATGAGCCCGAAGTCAAGGCCACAAAGGAGCAGAACCATCTGTATGATATTGTCAAGCGTTTTGCAAACGCAAGGTCCAACAACAAGCACATGAAAGAGCTGAAAGCATAACGTCCACACCACATAACCCCTCACATGCTTTTCTCTTATTTTCACGATTCTTTCATGTTATATCATTTTCATACACCTCATGTTTGGACAGAACCAAACCCATACAATGTGATGCGACGTACGTCTGGATGATCTTGCCGAGTCTGTGAGGCCTCTTGGTAAAATGCCAAAAAATGTAGTTGCGTGCGAGATTGACTTCAACAACAGACATATGGATATTTGTCCCAACAAAACGATCATGCAGTACAGTGTGACCTGCAAAATATGGGATGGTGACTTCCACCATAAAATCCCGAGGAAGCATTTTTCCACGCATGGTGATTTCAAGATCACACTGAAGAATGTGTGAGTGTTCCTTCTTGTTTGCACATATTTTTTAACATGCTATGTTTTGTTAGTAGCTATGCTTCACACGTGGGCTACATACTGTTTTGTGATAGATGTTTCATGTGGCAACACCTGCCATGTAAAATAAGTTTGATTATTTTTAATGCAACTTATGTGGGAACTTCAATTAAAATACTGGGCAACTTTGTTCATACATGGATGCCAACTTATTTTAATTACACATGGCAAATAAACATTCTATGTGGGCGTATTTTTTGGCAGCTTGCTAATTTTGTCATTCATGTACCACTTACTTCATCCGGCAATATCTTTACATATCATTTTCTGAACTACATCACTGTTGTTTTGATGTGAAATTTGCTTTTTATTTTCCTTTATTTTACTTGCAAGTACTGTTTCCCATGTTCCAGGAGCGTGCACCACATGACCCACATGACAAATGTGGTCACCACTACGCGATTCACCTTGACCTGAAGAACCAATGATTTGAGGTGCTTGATTCAATGCGTTCCGAAGCTGATGCAGACCTTGTTGCACATGCTGAATTCTTCATCAACAACCTCAAAGTGACATGGACGTGTCACTATGAAAACTCAAGGGTCCAGATCAGTCAATTTCCAATCGAGTATGTCGCGACTATGAAGTAATGAAACCGGTAATTACTATCTTTTTTCATGTGTCCTCCACACCTATTCTAAACCTTTTGTCACCTATGCATCAAAGTTTATGATTTTTTCTGTTCTCTTGAGTTGACCTGATTCTTTTTATTTTATAGGCATGAATGCAGATTTCACACGTTGGAATACCCTGAAAAGTGCGAAGGCCGACGTGTCCTTGTCGTCACAGCTGCAATGGTCATTGAGCTTCGCAAAATATACACATGGAACTGGTTGATGAATGAAGATTTCAACAAGCGGTCCAACGCACGAGAGTTCATAGAGGAAGCTGTCAAAAAATCCAACAAGAAGTACAAGTGATCACGTGGTGCTCCATACCGCATGCCTAACTTACATTATGTGGCTGATGAATGTAAGGTATCAACTTGTGCTTTTAAAACTACGTGCGTGTACTATGTTATGACTGCAACCCTCCCGTATTCTAATATATAGTGGTGGTGTGTGAGTGGCACTAAATATTTCTGTAATATATGTGTGGATGTGAACCTACTTAGGTTTGACAGCAGATACGTTTATGTTCATTACTGTTTATGTGTTTGTGGTTGCTAGCACCAGTTGGGTGTTTGAATGCGTCTATGATGCATGAAAACATGGCAAATATAGTTGACTAGACACGGTTAGTGAAAGTAATCATTTAGTTTTTTGTTTTTTGGGCAACTGCATGATATTTGACATGGCAACTGCACGATATTTGACATGGCAATTGCATAACATATAACATGGAAAACACAGTTTATTTAACATGGCAAATGCAATTCATAAAATATGGCAACTAGATATCATTTCACATGGAAACTGCATTTTCATTACACATGGCAACTACGATTTTCATGGTTATAATGTACCCGGATGCCATTTTTCAATATATCAACATGTCAAAAAACATTAAAAAAATGCATGGTCCAAAAACGGAAAATCTGCGTGATGGCAGATTAGTAGAAATTACATGGCGGATCGGACCGAAGCTGCATGGCAGATTTAGCAGCACATAAGTGGCATACATGCCATTTCTTTCAAATTCTGTTGTCCACCAACAATCATACTCAAATTTTTAAAATCCCGACCATATACCTTACAAAAAATGTCACCGGCACCTAAGTTACAATCCTCCACAGTTGCTTTTATGGATTGCCTGCCCCTTTCTTTGTTTTCTTGTGCTTTGCTTGAATTTCCAACCCCGATTTGTATCTTATCTTTTTTGGATGCCCTTTTGTGATGGAACGGGGCGGGTTCCTGACCTGGGTTTGCGTGCTTGTTGTTCCAGACCCTACCTCCGAGTTTTCAGATGACGGACCAGTGGATGAGGGGCACACTTGAGGTGCGGCAGAAACTGTGTAAGGCTTATTTAGCCTTCCTCTTTTTGATCTCATCAAGCTCTCTTTTCAGGGCTTTCCTGTGTTTTTCTGCCACCCTCGCTGTCTCATCTCTCTTGCATGCTTCATCTATTAGTTCAGCATAGTTCTTGGTCAATACAACATGCCTCACGGCTTCCATGGTTGCCTCCGGTCTCTCATCATGCACATCCAAAACTACATTTGATGTTTCTGTCCCCAACGCATCGTTAGTGTCCCAAGTCCATCGCCGCCTTATGAAATGGCAGGGCAATCGCGTGACCGCTTGCATGTCCATTACTTTTAGTATGTGACAGCACACAATCCCGCCCCGTTCGAATTTACAGCATTGGTAGTAGTATTCGTCTTCGTTTATCGTGGCCTTCACATAGTAGTTCCTTCCCTTGTGCGGGTTTTCAGGTTCTGAATCCAACATGCCCAATAGTGAACACACCTTGAACGTATGTTCGTCCACCTGGTAAGCCATGTACATGCTGGCACGCTTTATTTCTTCCTAGAATTTGCATGTTTTTGTGTTTTGTTAAACTCTTATATGATGTTTGCAGCACCTTACGGTTTACGTATGCCATAACATAGGAAAATGTATATGTAAAACCAAATGATGGCATGGAAATCCTATTTCTTTCAACTTCTGTTCTTGCGTTTTTTGATTCCACATGGCAACTGCATGATATTTTTCACATGGCAAATGCATAACATTTTTGAATTGGCAAATGCATAACATTTTTGAATTGGCAAATGCATTCCATTTAACATGGCAAATGCAGTTTATAAAACATGGCAAACGATGTTTTGGTGCACATGTCAACTACATATCATTTTCACATGGCAACTTCAGTTCTACCCACATGGCAACAACATTTCAACCCAGATGGCAATTACAGTTCAACCCACATGGCAACTACAGTTCAACCAACATGGCAACTACAGTTCAAACCACATGGCAACTACAGATCATACTTTACACTGTCCTCAATGACTATTTTCAATAGATCAGCAAGTCAAAAAAGTTGGCAACTGCATTGCATTCTATATGGCACCTACTATCTTCATGCTTGTGCAAATAAGACGGTAACATCATAGACTTACTTGTTATAAATCTTGTTGGCAAATATATTAGCAATTTAGGCTGCTTGAGTGTGGTGTTTGCTTCCTGGTGTAGCTCAGATCCCAGTATTTTCTGTTGCAAAGTTGAGTACTGCTTGGCAAACTGCAATAATAAGTTGCCAGGGCTCACGTACCGCTTCAAAACAGTGTTGAACCCCTCGATGCACAGCGTAGTCTGCAGAAATGGGAAGAAGGACTACATGAAGTAGGCCGGCACCCAGTACATTCGCTTCTCCCACAGGCCAGTAAGTGTCTCGTTGTGTTGCACTTGGTATGTTTCAATGATAGCCGTCCAACTCCGTTCAAACTCCTCCACCATCAGGCTGTGGTCCACACATAACTCGAATGCCTTGTGCAGCTCTAGATGGTCAGCAAAAAATGGTCCTAGCGTCTCTTTAGCCTTTTTAATAATATACCACCTGGAGTGCATGTGCACTACCAACGGAAAGACCTCCCCTATGCCTGCGCGCATGCTAAAATCCCGGTCTGTTATTATGTTCATCGGAGCAAGTCCATCCATGCACTCCAAGAAGGTTTTGAACATCCAAGTGTAACCATCCGTATCTTCATTCCGAACGAGTCCGCAACCGAACTGCAATGACTGATTGTGGTTATTTATTCCTATGAATGGAGCACAGGGCATCTTGTACATATTTGTGAAATATGTCCCGTCGAAGGATATGGAATCATGGAAATGTTTGTAGGCCCTTCTTGCAGCACCATCCACCTAATACATGTTTCTGATACGGTCCTCATCGTCCAATCTTATCCTATAGAAGAAAGTAGCATCGGCTTTTGCTTTCTCTTCAATGTAGGCTATCGTGGCTTCTACGTCAGCCAACCTGCTCTCTCTATGCTACTTTACCTTTATGTAGGGCATGCTACTGAGTCTGACATCTCCGCTGTGGATAACAGATAGTATTTGGACCATTCTTGATGGACCGACGTTACAATCATGTAGCAACTTTACAATTTCTTCTCGAGGGAGCTGAATCGTCTGTGGGCGCTCAGAAATTTTACCAGATCAAACTTCTTTACGAGTTTGTGGTTGTGTTCGTCCAAATAGTCGGTGACCACCCACTGTGCTCCTTCTGCGTTTAGTTTACACCAGACAGGGCATTCTGTCTTGACAATGATACCTCTCTTTCATTCCGGCACGACAGGTGCAACACATTTCCCCTTCTTGTTCCTTCATGCCTTGTAGCACCTTATCTCACCTCTGTTGCACTCGTTAGTTTTTTTAATTTTCCTATGGTATTCGGTGTTCACCGCAAACCCATGGAACATTGCATATGTCTGGTAGAATTCCTTGGCATCTTCAAACAAATCAAATCTCCGCCCAACATATGGTGGCTGAGGTACCATGATTTCTGATTGCTCACCTTCTTCATCCCCTTGTGCTTCGTCATCAGTTTCATCATTCACTTCAGTATGGGCGGCAGTTTCATCTGCTTGAGTGTTGCTTGTGTTGGTGTGCAAAGGTGTTCTTGTCGGCATTGCTGGAACGATTGCCATTTCCGCACTGATTCTGCATTATTTGTGGCAGGAATGTTGACTAGCTGGTGGAACGCTTATTCTGTGTGCTCATAGGTTCCCGCGGTAGATGTCCCCGCGCTAATGTTGATTGTAGTCGAAGGCCCTGCAAAAAAAGGTATGTGTGTAAGCATTGCTTTGAATGGTAGGTTTGTCATAACGGAATATAGCAACTGCATCTGATTTGGCAAGATATCATTCATACAGCAAGCCATGACATCTGCATCTGGCCATGCATGGCAACTGCAGTTTTTCAGCCATGGCAGCTACAATTCAACAACCATGGCAGCTACTATTGTCAAGACATGGCATCCAACATCTTTTAGAATCAAAATATGCATTTCTAGGTGCATGTGTCCACTTGGTAGCATTTTTGTTGTTTTCCGACACCAGCGTGACAAATCCATTTCCCCTCATGCTTTTCCAGAAAAGAAAATGCATTATTGTTTTGCTAGTTCACATATTTTGTTACCTTGTTGTGCCGCATGTGCTAACTGCATCTGGTTTGTCATTCCATTTTGATGTGCTCTATCTACAATAGCGTTGGCCTATAACTGTGAAGCTTGCTAGGAGATGTTTGCCGGTGTGGTTCCACCATAACAACATGTGATCATTTAGCAGTTGGTCAATGCATGGCACCTGTAGTTTGTACAACATGGCACATGTAGCAGTTCAACCATGCCACACAAACTTTTGTTCACACTTGTCATCCATAGTTGTTTAGACACATGCAATGACATTTGATTAGGCATGGCAACTGCAATTGTTTTGCCATGGCAACTGCATCTGTCCAGGCATGGCAACTATAGTTTTGCATGCATGGAAAATACATCTGTCCATTCATGACAACCCAGAAATAGCACTACAGTTTGTCCAGGCATGGAAAATGCAGTTGTGCATGCATGGCAACTGCATCTATCCAAGCATGGCAAATGCAGTTGTCCAAGCATGGCAAATGCAGTTGTCCAGGCATGGCAATTGCAGCGATGCAGGCATGGCAACTGCGTTCTGTCAAATCACCCACGAAATCCCCAACGTAACCTATGTTCCCTCTCCTGAATCATTGTCCACAAATTCACTTCATATGTCTCACCTGTGTACAATGTTCATGGCAGGTACATGGTTGCCACCTATTGCCACGTGCTACATGAAGGCCCTGCGTTTTTACGTATGACTCATAAGTCTTTGCCATCCTTGCATGTTTAATTTCATGTCCACGCCAGTTTGTTTCTTTTCTGTGTGCGTTACCTTGATTTTCCACATTGGCTACTTGAAGTTGGTCGCCCGTACATCTGTCAGCGTTAGCGCCCTGTGCCTGTACTTTCCATGGTATCCCCGTGTCTGTGGTTGGGTCATAAGAAACTGCGAAAAATGACATTGTAGGACATAACTAGAATGCCATCTTGCTCTTCAAAACTATGGCAACCGTCCCTTCTTTTATGATGCATCATACGGATGCTTGCGTACTGCTGTAGTAGTGGCAGCAATGGCCCTGCGGAAATGAGTTGATTGTACTCTGCTGCATCCCAAATGGGTGTTTTTGGCCTCTGAGAAAACCAAGGTTCGGTGTCGTCTTCCTGATTCATTTTCCCTCTTTTTCTCTCCCACTGTGTTTTCAGTCACTGCACGAACAAGAAAGCATCAATATCCGCAAAATTCATTCTTTTTGTTTGCACATACAAGAAAACACGGCAA
The DNA here is from genome assembly GCF_002162155.2 of Triticum dicoccoides. Classification (NCBI taxonomy): domain Eukaryota; kingdom Viridiplantae; phylum Streptophyta; class Magnoliopsida; order Poales; family Poaceae; genus Triticum; species Triticum dicoccoides. The sequence goes on along the minus strand of NC_041391.1, from coordinate 119,870,549 downwards.
TCTTATCACAATTCTTGCATAGAAAACCAACACATCATGTCAAGTAGGACATGCACATTCATTCTCTTTTCTAAAATCTGGATGCCAACTATCATTTCGAACCGATGGCAACAACGAACATAATATGATGACAAGTAACAACACAATATTGTGGCAGCTGACGACAAAGATAGGTGGCAACTAACATCAAAAACATATAGAAATTATTTTCCTCCCTCTCTATGCACCACCCAAATTGAAAGTGCTAGTTATCGACTAGAGGGGGGGTGAATAGGCGATTTTTAGCAAAGTTTTCAAAACGTGGAAGTTTCGAAGACAAGCAATAGAAATGACCTAATTGATATGCAGCGGAAGATAAACTACAACAAGCAAGCCATAGTCAAGTTTGCAATAATGTGAAAGTACAAAGACTAATAGCAGCTTGGTAGTAAGGATCAGGATGGAAGATAGTATTAAGCCAATCAATGATAGTAGTCAAGCAATGAAGTCAAACAGATAAGACAAATAGGCAATGACTTCACGAAGACAAGCTCAAAGTAAAGATAGGGAAAAGATAGAACCAATCACTTGTTGAAGACAAAGGATTTTTTGGACCAGTTCCAGTTGTTGTGGTTCTAAATGTGACAGTAGTGTAGGGGGGTACTAAGGAGAGGCAAGGTCCTAACTATGGAGTAGTTGTGCACACAAGTGTTTTACGAGTTCAGGCCCTTCTCGGAGGAAGTAACAGCCCTACGTCTCGGTTCCCGGAGGCAGTTGACTGGATTATATGTGTGAGAGTTACAGGGGTGCGAACCCTTCTGCCAGTGGAGAGGAGTGGCTTATATAGAGGATGCCAAGATCCCAGCTAGCCCACGTAGGGGAGGGTTTAAAGTACATTAAGGTCAGGCGTTACTGGTAACGCCTTACATAAAGTGTCATCATGACCATAAAGACTACTTAATTACAGACCGTTTGGATACAGAGTAGATCTTGAACTCCTGGTGGTCGAGTGAGTCTTCATGGTCGAGTGTCTTCTGGTTCGTCAAGTGTCTTCCAGTCCGTCGAGTGGAGTCCCTCTTGGTCGACTGGAAGACGGCTTCTTCTAAAGATGTCTTCGGGTAGGGTAACTTGGACAGGTCCATGACACTGCCCGAGGTACATGACTTCATCATTAGCCCCCGAATGGATCGAGGTTTGAGTGAGGAAGGAGTTGATAATTGTTGGGTTCCACGGTAGGGTGCGTCGACTGCAAATTAAAATTTTCCTACGCGCAGAACATCCAGGAACATGCTACGGGAGATGGATCATAGTTTGTTATGACTATACGCGCAGTGTCGTGCAGCGGAAGAAGAGTTGGGGCAGCGCGTCCGCGTGGATCGTCTCCTCCTCGTTCGATCTCCCTCGAACAGCCGGTCGTCAGATCCCACGTACAAGTTCGCCGCAGCGGCGCAAGTGCACTACCTCTAACGGTATCCGCGCGTGCAGGAGGAACACCGTGTGGCGGACTGCTAGGTCCGATCACACAGTCGGCGGCGAGTGGAGGTGGCTATTCGCAACACATGCAAACCCTAGTCGCGGTGCCGAAGCGATCAACCGCCAGAGTGTGCCGCACCTCCACTTTATATAGGCGTTCGTCGCAGGCTCAGTACTTGGGCCTCGCACGGACCCTAAAGCCCAAAGTCTACTCGGTCACGTTCCTAGTCCAGTTCTGATCACATCCGACCAGTGTCCTATGAACCGACATCGCAGGTTCCTTCCCTTAAGCGTGCGACCCCTTAGGTTCAATTCGGCTTGGTCACAGTTCGGATCACCTCCGACCTGCACGGTTGGTAGCGGCCTCTAGCAAGGCGTGCCGACCACCAAGCAGACTATGAAGCTGGTTAGGCGAACATGTACAACATGTCACACTTCTATTCCCTTTGCCACACGATATATGTTGTCGGGCTCAAGGCGAGACTGTCATCCTTGTGCTAACCCGACCTCTTTCTCGTTCTAGTGATACCGACCACTATCCGGATTATCTCATAATCCTTGTCGCATGGCCATGTTGTTCCTGGTCGGATCACACGAGGGGCCTAGAGTATATCTCTCCTGATCGGAGGGGCAAATCCCATCTTGCTCGACCATGTCTTGCAGCATGGGACTGGACAACCCCGAAACCTACCTTTGTAACTACCCAGTCACGGAGTAGCGTTTGGTCGGCCCAAAGCAAGTCTGTCACCATATCGAATACATGCGTCAGCTCAGGTCTTAGGACATAGAACGTATGTTGTACTAGAGACTCACAGATGACATATCGTTGCGTTTCATAGATGGGTCTGTCTGACTCGGACCTTATCTCGACTAGGATCCGACCATGTTGAATGCGACCAGACCTTTCCAAGTCCATATTATCCGGTTAGCATCCAATGCTCCATGGCTAGTGAGACCGAGCCATCGACCGTGTCACATGCTAGTCTAGTCGGCTGCGCGTCCACACAACCCTTTCGACTAGGGACCTTTTAGGACAGTCATCATACAATGCATAGTCCCACAAACAAGTCACGTACTTGCTGATACACATCATTGATAATGTACAAGGACTATCTTTATTCATAAACACATAGGAAATATCATCATACATGATTGCCTCTAGGGCATATCTCCAACAGTCTCGCACTTGCACTAGAGTCAATCAAATAGACATCGAATGCCCACAGCTCTAACGTGCCCCTCATGCTTGGGTTGTGGAAGCAGCTTAGTCAATGGATCTGCAACATTTGCATCCATGTGAATCTTGCATAACTCTACATCACCATTCTTTACGATCTTTCGTATCAGGTGATATTTCCGGTCTATGTGTCTGACCTTGTGGTGATTCCTCGGCTCCTTGGCTTGTGCGATGGCACCAAAATTATCACAATAAAGGTCCAATGGTTTCACCGAGGCTGGGAAAATACCAAGATCATCTAGGAAATGCCGAATCCAAACACCTTCCTTTGCAGCTTCACAAGCCGCAACGTATTCGGCTGCTGTGGTAGAATCGGCCACTGTATCCTGCTTGGAACTCATCCAGTGTACTGCTCCTCCGTTCAGGACGTACACGAATCCGGACTGTGATCGACAATCATCTCTGTCGGTTTGGAAACTAGCATCGACGTAACCCCTTACGACGAGCTCTTCCTCACCTCCATAAACTAGGAACATCTCTTTAGTCCTTTTCAGGTACTTCAAAATAGTCTTTACCGCTGCCAAGTGACTCTCACCTGGGTTGGCCTGGCATCTACTTGTTAGGCTTATTGCAAAAGCAACATCAGGCCTTGTACATATCATGGCATACATGATGGATCCGATTGCTGAGGCATACGGAATCCTACACATCCTTCTTCGCTCATCAGGTGTCGAAGGACTCTGAGTCTCGCTTAGCCTTATACCATGTGAGAGGGACAAGAACCCTTTCTTTGCCTCACTCATGTTGAACCGCTTCAACACTTTATCTATGTACGTGCTCTGGCTTAAGCCGAGCAGCCTCCTCGATCTATCTCTATAGATCTTAATGCCTAAAATATAGACTGCCTCACCAAGGTCCTTCATCGAAAACATGGCATTCAATGATTCCTTGACCGAGTTTAGCATCGAAACATTATTTCTGATCAGTAGTATGTCGTCCACATACAAGATCAGAAACACTATCGAGCTCCCACTTAACTTCTTGTACAAACAGGAATCCTCTTCGCTTTTGATGAAACCGAGACCAGTGACGACCTCATCAAAATGAATGTTCCAACTCCGAGATGCTTGCTTCAACCCATAAATGGATCTCTTGACCTTGCATACCTTACTAGTGCTAGTCGGATCGACAAAACCCTCGGGTTGCATCATATACACATCCTCGGTTAAATTTCCATGAAGGAAAGCCGTTTTGACATCCATCTGCCATATCTCGTAATCGAAATATGCAGCTATAACTAGTATGATCCTCACCGGTTTCCGCATTTCTACCAGTGAGTAAGTCTCGTCGTAGTCAATTCCTTGAACTTGTCCATAACCTTTAGCGACAAGCCGAGCTTTGTGGATCCGAACATTTCCATCCACATCGGTTTTCTTCTTAAAGACCCATTTGCAACCAATGGCAGTTATGCTAGGTGGCGGATCAACCAAGTCCCAGACTTGATTCTCATCCATGGACTTTAACTCGGATCTCATGGCCTCCAGCCATGCCTCGGAATCTGGGCTCACCATCGCTTCTGCATATGTGGACGACTCGTCGCTTTCTAGCAACAATACATCACGCACTCTGCGCAATCTTTCCGACCTCCGTGGTTCCGGTGCCGCTTCCACTACAGGTTCCTTGACTGACTCCGGTATGATCTCATCACCAGCTAAGCCGTCCTCGAGTGGTCCTCGAATTTCTTCGAGTCGAACCGTCCTCCCACTGGCCTCCCGACTGAGAAACACTTTCTCAAGGAAAACCCCATTCCAAGCAACAAACACTTTGTTCACTTCCCGGTTGTAGAAGCTATATCCCAAGGTTTCCCTCGGATATCCCACGAATATGCATTTATCTGACTTGGGTGTAAGCTTATCTAACATAAGTCTCTTGACAAATTCTTCACAACCCCAAATCTTTAGAAAAGACAAACTGGGACTCTTCCCAGTCCACATCTCATGTGGTGTCTTGTCTACGGATTTTGATGGTACCCTGTTAAGTGGGAAAGCTGCAGTTTCTAGAGCGTATCCCCAAAATGACAAGGGTAAATCCGATTTGCTCATCATAGACCGGACCATGTCCAACAAGGTCCTATTCCTCCGTTCTGACACACAGTTTCTCTCTGGCATACCCGGAGGTGTGAGCTGAGGTACTATACCTCGAATTTTTAGATGATCATCAAACTCCTGGCTCATGTACTCACCTCCATGATCAGATCGCAGAAGCTTTATAGTCTTGCCGAGCTGATTCTCAACCTCGTTCTGAAACTCTTTGAACTTTTCAAAAGTCTCCGACTTGTGCCTCATCAAATAGATATATCCATATCTACTCAAGTCGTCGGTAAAAGTCACGAAGTACTGATAGCCACCTCTGGCAGTTGTGCTCATTGGACCACACACATCACTGTGTATAAGCTCCAACAGCTCGGACGCCCTCTCGCAATTCTTTGCAAAAGGAGACATAGTCATCTTGCCGAGCAAGCATGATTCACATGTCTCGAATGACCCGAAGTCGGACAAAGTTAGGATCCCATCTTCATGGAGCTTCTTCATGCGTTTCGGACTAATGTGTCCAAGCCGGCAATGCCAGAAGCATGTCGGATTTTTCTCATTAGGCTTATGCCTCTTGACACTTACGTTATAGACTGGTTCTTGTTCTAGATTCAATATAAATAACCCATCAACAATGGGTGCATAGCCGTGGAACATACCATTCAAAAATATCGAACAACCATCGTCTTTTAAATTGAATTCATAACCCTGACTCATCAAACATGAGGCAGAAATAATGTTCCGACTAAGTGCAGGAATGTAATAACAATTATTCATTTCCAAAATAAATGCAGAAGGAAGCTGGAGCTGCATCGTGCCGACCTCCAACGCAGCAACTCTTGCTTTGTTGCCGACCCTAATGTCAATCTCCCCTTGTGCCACACGCCTAGTTCTTACCATCCCCTGCATCGAGTTGCAAATATGCACAACCGATCCGGTATCAAATACCCAAGAGCTACTAGGTATGTCAGCAAGGTAAATGTCTATAACATATGCAACAAGTGTACCTTTGCCCAAAGAAGCATTTACGGCCTTCTTGCCATGCTCTGCAAGCCACTTGCTACATTTTCTCTTCCAGTGACCAATTTCCTTGCAATGATAGCAAACGGTCTTCGAGTCCGGTCTAGACTTTGGCGCAGCGGTAGAGGTTACCATCTATGTGCCCTTTGCCTTAGCCTTCTTCTTAGACCAACTCTTCTTGAACTTAGCCGATTTCTGCACCATCAACACTTGATGCGTGCCTTTCTTAATATCCTGCTCTGCCACGTTGAGCATCCCATGCAATTCAGTGAGCTTCTTATCCATGCCATGCATATGATAGTTCGAGATAAACTTCCCATAGCTGGGTGGAAGAGAACCAATAACAGCATCAGTAGCCAGCTCAACCAAGAGCGGGAAGCCGAAACGATCCAAAGCTTGCACATATCCGATCATCTTGATCACATGTGGGCTTAGTGGGTCACCTTCCTTCAGCTTGCAATCCATCAAGGATCGCCAGACGTTGAACCTTTCGGTCCTAGCCTGTGTTTGAAACATGCTCTTGAGACTCTCGATCATATCGTAAGCCTTAACATTTTCGAAATGTTGTTGCAAATCAGGCTCCATACAAGCCAGCATCAGACAGCTGATCTCCATTGATTCATCAATGATTTTCTGGTAGGCGTTCTTAGCTGTGGCACTAACATTATCGGAGGTTCCTCTGGAAGTGGATCCTCTAGAACATGTTCCTTTTTATCGTGCTTGAGAACAATTCTCAGATTTCTATACCAGGTGGTAAAGTTTGTTCCATTCAGTTTATCCTTTTCCAGAATTGATTTCAATGCAAAGTTGGGTTGAGCAGGTGGTGCCATTGATCTACAACAGAAAATATGCAATCACTAAGCAATGTGTTTATGTAGAGTAATTCTAGCCTAAACAGAAATACTCCCACTGAAGTCAGCATCCCTCCGCAAACTCTCAGTGATTCAAGATCCGACTAGCGCATGCGACTAGTGAGCTTTAGCATCACTGCTAGCCAACATACCTATCCGGTAAGCAACTCCTTGCTAATCGTATCTCTATACGACTCCTGTCGGTTGGGAAGGTATCTCATACCCCGGCTCCCAACCTTCTTTGCCACAAGGCCCAAAACCGTTTTGATAGCCTTGTCAAGTTAACCTGATGCAGTGCATGTCCGTGTCCGACACAAACCCTTCAGTTCAAGGACACCTAGCAGCACCCCAATTTTATGAGCCCACTACTAGAAGTACTTGACATGCAAAGGTGCAACACCGGGGATGGCAATTCGCTAGATATTCATGAGGGATCATTCTATCATTCTAACATGCATAGACACAAAGAAGCATCACAATCACAAATGAACACATATTGTGAAACAGTATGGCTCCTTCATGGACGTTCTTCCAGGCCGGATCCGACTCCGATGACGATCCAGGAACTCCATCTTGTTTGTCACGCTGGGACGCCAGGCCGCCAACCTGATCTCTATTATCCAACTACTACAACTAGTAATGAATTTACATAGAGTCACAAGTCGACACGTAGGTCGTTATACAATATAATGACAGCACTTTGGCTCCTGCCGGCTGACAAACATGACACGCAAGCCACGTATAAATTACACACATGCATCACATACACATGAGCCATACTATTCACATCAAACCTGCAAAACAAAGTTATGCATAGAATCGCATTCTACCGGTTTGTGTGTAGGGTACGAAATACACGGCGCTACGCATATGGCGTTACCATCTGTACTCTGTTCACGCCGAATTTTCTGATCTGACCGATCTCATCGATCATCGCGAATCCGATTCGGGTTTACGTTTCACTGTTAACCCCGATGGCGGATGATCGACCGGTAGGGGTAGATCGTGTCACGACCTCATCGATCCCGATTGACAGAAAACATAGCCTCAATGATCCCCATGTGCAGTTGATCACATCAACCGTGCACATAGCCGATCTCTTCAAGAACAACAGATCTCATCCGCCACCTCCACATGTCTAATATGCATACGATCTGAATCCAAATCCTATAGCAGAGGCTCTGATACCACTGTTGGGTTCCACGGTAGGGTGCGTCGACTGCAAATTAAAATTTTCCTACACGCAGAACATCCAGGAACATGCTACGGGAGATGGATCATAGTTCGTTACCACTAGACGCGCAGTGCCGTGCAGCGGAAGAAGAGTTGGGGCAGCGCGTCCGTGTGGATCGTCTCCTCCTCGTTCGATCTCCCTCGAACACCGATCCCACGTACAAGTTCACCGGAGCGGCGCAAGTGCACCGCCTCTAACGGTATCCGCGCGTGCAGGAGGAACACCGTGTGGCGGACTGCTAGGTCCGATCACACAGTCGGCGGCGAGTGGAGGTGGCTATTCGCAACACATGCAAACCCTAGTCGCGGCGCCGAAGCGATCAACCGCCTGAGTGTGCTGCACCTCCACTTTATATAGGCGTCCGTTGCAGGCTCAATACTTGGGCCTCGCACGGACCCTAAAGCCCAAAGTCTACTCAGTCACGTTCCTAGTCCAGTTCGGATCACATCCGACCAGTGTCCTACGAACCGACCTCGTAGGTTCCTTCCCTTAAGCGCGCGACCCCTTAGGTTCAAGTCGGCTTGGTCACAGTTCGGATCACCTCCGACCTGCACGGTTGGTAGCGGCCTCTAGCAAGGTGTGCCTACCATCAAGCATACTATGAAGCTGGTTAGGCGAACCTGTACAACGTGTCACACTTCTGTTCCCTTTGCCGCACGATATATGTTGTCGGGCTCAAGGCGAGACTGTCATCCTTGTGCTAACCCGACCTCTTTCTTGTTCTAGTGATACCGACCACTATCCGGATTATCTAATAATCCTTGTCGCATGGCCATGCTTTTCCTGGTCGGATCACACGAGGGGCCCAGAGTATATCTCTCCTGATCGGAGGGGCAAATCCCATCTTGCTCGACCATGTCTCGCAGCATGGGACTGGACAAACCCGAAACCTACCTTTGTAACTACCCAGTCACGGAGTAGCGTTTGGTCGGCCCAAAGCAAGTCTGTCACCATCTCTAATACATGCGTCAGCTCAGGTCTTAGGACATAGAACGTATGTTATACTAGAGACTCACAGATGACATATCGCTGCGTCTCATAGTTGGGTCTGTCCGACTCGGATCTTATCTCGACTCGGATCCGACTATGTTGAATCCGACCAGACCTTTCCAAGTCCATATTATCCGGTTAGCATCCAATGCTCCATGGCTAGTGAGACCGAGCCATCGATCGTGTCACATGCTAGTCTAGTTGGCTTCCACACAGCCCTTTCGACTAGGGACCTTTTAGGACAGTCATCATACAATGCATAGTCCCACAAGCAAGTCACGTACTTGTTGATACACGTCATTGATAATGTCCAAGGACTATCTTTATTCATAAACACATAGGAAATATCATCATACATGATTGCCTCTAGGGCATATCTCAAACAATAATCTTTCCGACCTGTTTTCTGGTGCTGTAAACGTGTCTTATTCTGGATCAATGACTTTCAAGTGAGGATGTCAACTTTGTTTCAGTCGCCTTGATCCATTCTTTATATCTTTCGAGTGAACTTTATGAACTTGGAGATTTCCGAGCAACGGATCGCAGGAGATCTTCCATCTGACGAGTTGCCCTGCGGTTAGCGGATTTAATGGGATCTGGATTTTGGGAAGCGCGCGAAGCGGAGAATACCGCGGTACTCGGATGGGATAAGGGAGAGACGCCTCGATTCTCGCGCCGCCTTTTTCGCCACGTATCGCTCGCACGACTGTTTCGGGATTTGACGGGATTGCCCGGGCCTACCTGTTAGCCACTCGGAAGCGACTCCATATAAGGAACCGAGCGGAGGTTTTTGAATTGTGCTCCCTCATTTTCCCCTCCCCCTTCTCCAGATTCATTCGTTGCGCTCACCTACTGCTCAGCGCCGCTGCTCTGTTCCAGCCTCGTCAGCGACAATGGTGAAGGAGAGGACGACGGCTTTGGAGCGGGCAAAGAAGGCGACGGCGAAGGCGAAGGGAAGAGCGCCCAGTCGGGGCGGATCCTCGTCGCGGTCTGGCCTGTCGCAAGGCTGGATCCAGGGGGATTGGATCCGCTCGACCATCACGCAGAAGGATCTCGATGATCTGGCCAATGAGGGACTGATCTCCCATGGGTCAGCGAGGCTTCCGGGGAAGGAGTGGCAGCCGCAACCTCAGGAGGGTTAGTGCGTCCTCCTAGCCACCCATGTAGATCGCGGTTTCTCTCTGCCATCGAATATTTTCTTCTGGGGGTTTCTAAACTTTTTTGGTGCACAACTCCATCACTTCACACCCAACTCCCTTGCCTACCTTGCTGCTTTCGTGTCTTTGTGCGAAAACTTCCTGGGTTGCCGGCCGCACTGGGCCTCTTCAAACACATTTCCCCTGCCGCTCCCAGAAGGTGAAAAAGGCTAGCCCGAATGACGAGAGAACCCAAGTTATTCAGATGTGCGGGGGCGTCGGGGTTCACATGAGGAGCAAGAGTGCCTTTCCAGCCATGACCCTTCCCGAGTCAGTTCGAGGGTGGGAGTCGACCTGGTTCTACTTCCAAGACCAGTCGACGCCAGGCCAGTCGACTGGTCTCCCTCCGTTCTCCATGGACCGAGTGAACAAGCCATCTTCTCTGAAGGTGCTCCCGGAGGAGAAGGCTCAGGTCAGGATACTGATGGAGCGTGTGGTCCAGCTCATTCGCGACGGAGTGACAGGCATGGATCTTCTAGAGGTCTTCCTTCGATGGTGCATTCAGCCACTTTAGTATCGGGGGCATCCAATGTGGTTGTACTCTAGTCCCGAAGACACCTCTCGGGTCCACCCGGAGAAGGTCGATGATGTCACTCTGGAGAGGTGGATGACCGCCATCACAGGGAACAGGGACAACCCTCGTGGAGCCAGGAGGATCCCGCCACTCGACTAGTCCTATGAGCCGGACAAGGTTTGACCACATTCTTCCGACTATGCCTCTTGTTTTCTTCATTCCGCTTTGTTGCAATCTGGTCGACTGAAAATTCGTTTTGTTGCCTTCCAGATCACTACCGAGATGTACTTGATACCCAACGGGGCGCAAGAACAGACTAAAGAAGAAGAAGGAAGCGGAGGCGAAAGCCAGGAGGAGTGGGAGTCGGACGGCGACGAGGGTGATGAAGATGCTGGTTCTGAGGAGGAAGAGGAGGAGGAAGAGTAGGAGGCAGTCAAGCCACCTCGCACTGAAAGACAGTCCAAGCTCGCCCACGATCCTGCAGTCGAGCGCGGCAAGGGAGTCGTGCCTGCTAGGCAATTCACAAAACGTCCTCGAATGACTTCTCCGGCCCCGACTGAGAAAGCGTCGAAGCAACCCCGAGCGGCACCGACAAAACCGGCGAAGGCCTTACCGAAGATGAGGATGGAGATTCCGACTGTTTCTGGGTAATAGCATAACTCATGTTTTCCTTTTATCATGGATATATTCTTGGTCGACTCGATCGCTGACCGACTGATTTTTGAACTCGCAGTGCTGCTACTTCTGAGACTTCAGCCAGGCATGACGATCAAGAAATGGAAGATGCTGCTACTTCTCATCCTAGTATGATCTGCGCAGTTTTGCTTTCGGTCGATTGGATCTTTATTTTTGACTTTGAACTTCTTCTGCAGCTCCACCTAGCGTTATCATCGATCTCCCTGACGATGACGATGAAGCACCAATGAGGCCGAGGAGGAGCAGGAAGGTGACTGTTGGCCAGACTGCTCAGGTAGTGTCAGCACCTGAACCATTGATTCCGGAGGGGAGCAATGTTGCTCGGGCTACCGTGTCCTTTGCGGAGCCGTTGACGGTTGCCCGCCCTTCGACGTCGAGTGCTGATCCACCTTCTCTCTTCTCCACCTACCACGTCCTGGAAGACCAAGCAAGCCCTGCCAAGGAAGCCATACACCAAGCCGGGATTATGATGGAGCAGGTGAAGGCGATCCGAACCGCCAGCCAATCAGCTTATGACGCGAGTTCAGCTCTTCAGAGTAATGTCTAGGTTAGTTGAACACCGACTGGAAATCTTGATGTTTGTCATGCACCCACTGGGTGTGTCAATTGTAATGTCAGGATTAGTGGGGGCACGCTGAGTGCACCCGCTGGGTGTAGTCCCCGAGACTACGGTGGACTGCTGGCAATCGACTGTAGTCTTTGTGTCTTGAAATTTCTCACTTTTACTTGCTTCACTTGAACTGTTCGAGTGGAATCATGGAACCTGTGGGGGCACGCTGAGTGCACCCACTGGGTGTAGTCCCAAAGACCGTGGTCGACTGCTGGCAGTCGGCTATGGTCTGAATAATTCTTCGTTTTTTTAGCCTAAATGCTGACAGTTAGCTGCTTTCGGTCGACTGATCGATCCAAGCCGGTAGAACCAGTGGGGGCACGCTGAGTGCACCCACTGGGTGTAGTCCCCGAGACTACAGTTGAATATTTTTGATTCGGCCGTAGTCTTAGAAACACTACGATTTTTCTCTTAGTAACTCGGAAGTGCTCTATCTTTGATGTGTGTCGACTGATTTTTCGCAGAAATCTTGCGACCTTGTTTCTCGTTATGCTGAGTTGGAGAGCAAGCATATTCAGCTTGAACTTGATCTGAAGCTTGTCCAGGAGAACTTCATGAAGTCGATGGAAGTGGCAAAAGGTATGCTTGGTGAGGATCTTGACGACTGTCCTTATTTTTGTCCGTTCTTGAGTCTGATCTCACTGTCATTTTGCAGAAAAACTGAAGGATGCTCTGAAGAAGAAGGACCTTGACCTTGCCGAGGCGCAGAAAACGGCTTCGGACAAAACGAAACTTGCAGAAGAGAAGCTGGCTTCGATCGGCAAACTCGAAGAGGAGAATGCTGCTCTGAAAGCTGCTCTCGACGTGGCCAACCAGGAGGTCACCCAATAGAAGCGTGAGAAGATAGCCCTGAGTGACAAAGCTGGCGAACTGGCGGGGAAGAAGAACGACTTGGAGGTTTATCTGGGAGGACTCGCCAAGAAGCTATTCCTCATGCTCGAAGGTAACCCCTTATATCCGATTGGTAATTACTGACTTGCTGTAGGAACATTAGCTTATCCTTGAAACGTGTCCACAGAATTCTGCCAAAACTTTGAGGAGGAGACTAGTCGAATGGAAACTGGCTTGGATCTCGTCAACTCTCCAGTGAAAGATGAAGCCGCTATGAACATGCTCTGCCTCGAGTCTCGCGTTGCTGCAGTGGTCGACTACCTTGCAAGACTGAAGGCTGCAACGTTGCGCATCGACACATCACTTTGGCAGAAGAAACACTTCAGAACGACCTCGAGTCTCTGATGACTCAACTGAACGAAGTTCCAAGTCGATTGCAAGAATGGAAGAAGTCTTCTTCCAGGTGTGGTTCCAATGTTGCTCTGTCCTTAGTCCACGTCCACTGCAAGGAAGTGAGAGAAGACAAGCTGGTGTCTCTCAAGGTGGCCAATACTAGGAAGCATGACTTCCTTTCTTTCATGGAGACCTTCATTGCTGCTGCGACTCAGATCCTGGACGGGATCGACCTGGACGAGTTTTTTGCGCCTTCCAGCCCTCCGCAAGAGGGGTAAAAAACTTTTATGCTTAATGTCTTAAATTTGCCTCGGAATGCCGAGTGGTCTTGTAACCGATAAACTTTAACAGGCTTGGTGCCTGAGCACTTCCCGATCTGTTAGGACATTATCCGAACATGGTCTTACCGTTGAATATGTTTGCATCCTTGACTCGGCATATATTTTAGAACTGGTGATGCACTCTTGCAGGTTAGAGTTCAGGTTGCAGTCGACCTGCATCTCGTATTTGTGGAGAAGCTCAGGAGGAGAAGGTATCAGTCGACCTGCGCTTCTGCAGCTAAATTCCCGAGTGGGAGGTCTGCTCTCCACTCGGTAGGATTTTTGACACTTAGGCGAGCACTGGGCTGCAGCTAAGCCCCCGAGTGGGAGGTCTGCTCTCCACTCGGTAGGATTTTAAAACACTTAGGCGAGCACTGGGCTGCAGCTAAGCCCCCAAGTGGGAGGCCTTCTCTCCACTCGGTAGGATTTTAGAATACTTAGGCGAGCACTGGGCTGCAGCTAAGCCCCCGAGTGGGAGGTCTGCTCTCCACTCGGTAGGACATTAAACACTTAGGCGAGCACTGGGCTGCAGCTAAGACCCCGAGTGGGAGGTCTGCTCTCCACTTGGTAGGATTTTAAAATACTTAGGCGAGCACTAGGCTGTAGCTAAGCCCCCGAGTGGGAGGTCTGCTCTCCACTCGGTAGGATTTTAAACACTTAGGCAACCACTGGGCTGCGGCTAAGCCCCCGAGTGGGAGACAGGCTCATCACTCGGTAGGATTTTTATTGTTTCTCATTGTATTTGTGCCGTAGCTCGAAGGAGAAGGTAGCAGTCGACCTGCACCTTGTCATCCTTGTGGATCGGAATGAATTTCATACTTAGGCGAGTGCTGGACTACAACTAAGCCTCCGAGTGGGAGGTCTGTTCTCCACTCGATAGGATTTTTAAACACTTAGGCGAGTACTGGACTACAGCTAAGCCCCCGAGTGGAAGGCTGACTTACCACTCGGCAGGATTTTCAAGAACTTAGGTGAGCGCTGGGCTGCAGCTAAGCCTCTGAGTGGAAGGCTGGCTTACCACTCGGTAGGATTTTAAAACACTTAGGCGAGCACTAGGCTGCAGCTAAACCCCCGAGTGGAAGTCTGATTTACCACTCGGCAGGATTTTCAAGAACTTAGGCGAGCGCTGGGCTGCAGCTAAGCCTCCGAGTGGAAGGCTGGCTTACCACTCGGTAGGATTTTATTTAAACTTAGGCGAAACGGATTCGCAGCTAAGCCTCCGAGTGGAAGGATGGCTTACCACTCGGTAGGATTTTTTACAAACTTTGGCGAAACGGATTCGCAGCTAAGCCACCCGCTGGGGGATTGCTTTATGCGGACAAAAGTAACAACAATCACTGGGAAAATTATAACACTTTTGCTTTTGATAAATAAATTACAGAATACTTCTATTACAACTCATCCGAGTGGATTCTTAAGTATAGAAGGGGCGGAGCAGATCTGCATTCCAGGCTCGTGGCTCGTCAATCTGGCGATCGACGTTGTAAAGGCGGTATGCTCCGTTGCGGAGAACTTTGGTAACAATTAAGGGGCCTTCCCAAGTAGGGGCGAGTTTGTGCGGCTTCTGTTGGTCGACTCGGAGGACCAAGTCTCCTTCTTGGAAGGCTCGGCTCTTCATGTTTCTAGCGTAGAATCGACGCAAGTCTTGCTGATAGATGGTCGATCGGATCATGGCCATCTCTCTTTCCTTTTCTAGGAGGTCGACTGCATCCTGCCGGGCTAGTTCTGCTTCGGCTTCAGAGTAGAGCTCGACTCACAACGCATTGTGAAGCAGGTCACTCGGCAGAACCGCTTCAACTCCGTAGACCAGGAAGAACGGAGTCCTCCCGGTCGACCGATTTGGAGTAGTCCTCAATCCCCAAAGAACTGATGGAAGTTCGTCAACCCACGCGCCTGATGCATGCTTGAGTTCACGCATCGACCGAGGTTTCAGTCCTTTGAGAATCAGGCTGTTTGCTCTTTCTGCTTGTCCATTCGACTGAGGGTGGGCGACTGAAGCGTAGTCGACTCGTGTGCCTTGGGAAGCGCAAAAAGCTTTGAATTGATCGGAGTCGAAGTTCGACCCGTTATCAGTGATGATACTATGCGGAACTCCATATCTAAATATTAATTCTCGGATGAAGCTGATGGCAGTGGTTGCATCAAGGTTTTTAATGGGCTTGGCCTCGATCCACTTGGTCAACTTGTCGACTGCCACCAGTACATGGGTGAAGCCGCTCCTGCCAGTTCTCAGCGGTCCAACCATATCTAAACCCCAAACAGCGAAAGGCCAGACGATCGGGATGGTCTTCAAGGCTGAGGAGGATTTGTGTGACATGTTGGAGTAGAACTGACATCCTTCACACTTGTCGACTATCTCTTTCGCCATTTCATTTGCTCTGGGCAGTAAAAACCCGCTCGGTATGCTTTAGCCACGATGGTCCGAGAGGACGCATGATGGCCACAGGTTCCCGAGTGGATGTCATTGATAATCATTCGACCTTCTTCCGGTGTTATGCATTTCTGGCTGACTCCAGTCATACTTTCTCTGTACAACTGTCCCCTCATGACAGTAAAGGCTTTGGATCTGCGGACGATCTCCCGAGCCTCTTCTTCATTCTCTGGGAGATCTTTCCTCAGAATATAGGCGACATAGGGCACTGTCCAGTCGGGAGTGATGACCAGAACTTCCATGATTAAGTCGACCACAGCTGGGACCTCGACTTCAGTCGGATCTATGGCGCTTTTTGGCTGCGGGGCTTCCTCAGTAAAAGGATCTTCTTGAACTGATGGTGTGTGAACATGATCCAAAAACACGCCACTCGGGATGGCTTCTCTTTTGGAACCTATCTTCACCAAGTCATCAGCTGCTTGATTTTTCAGTCGGGGAATGTGATGGAGCTCTAATCCCTCAAATTTCTCCTCCAGCTTTCTGACTGCATTGCAATAACCAGTCATGGCTGGGCTTCTGACGTCCCACTCCTTCATCACATGGTTGACCACTAAATCCGATTCACCGTAGACCATGAGGCGATGGACGCCGAGTGAAATGGCCATACGCAACCCATACAAGAGCGCTTCGTATTCTGCCTCATTGTTGGAGGAGTCAAAGTGAATCTGGAGTCCATATCTGAGCTTATCTCCTCGGGGGGACACCAACACTACCCCGGCACCGGAACCATTCAGCATTTTAGAGCCATCAAAGAACATAGTCCAGTGTTCCGAGTGAACTTGGGTCGGTAACTGCTATTCAGTCCAGTCGGCGGGGAACTCTGCTATTGCTTGGGACTTGTTAGCTTTATTTGCCTCAAATCTAATATCCAGGGGAAGGAGTTCAATTACCCATTTTGCCACTCGACTAGTCGCATCTCTATTGTGTAGAATCTCTGATAAGGGGGCGTCGCTGACGACTGTGATGATATGGTCAGAGAAGTAGTGAGCAACTTTCTTCGTGGTCATATAAATCCCATATACAAGCTTCTGATAATGAGGGTATCTTTGCTTTGATGGGGTTAGGACTTCAGAAATGTAATACACAGGGCGCTGAACTTTGAAGGCTTTCCCTTCTTCTTCCCGCTCGACTGTATGTACAGTACTGACGACTTGTCCTGTGGCTGCATTGTAAAGCAGCAAAGGCTCTTTGCTAATCGGGGCAGCAAGCACCGGCTGGGTGGAAAGCAAGGTTTTTAACTCTGCAAATGTTGCATCAGCTTCAGGAGTCCACTCGAACTTGTCTGACTTCTTCATCAGTCGGTAAAGAGGCAATGCCTTCTCACCGAGACGAGAGATGAATCGACTTAAAGCGGCCGAGCAACCAATAAGCTTTTGAACATCGTGCACACGCACAGGTCGTTTCATTCGGAGTATAGTGCCCACTTTCTCTGGGTTTGCATCGATTCCTCGTTCGGAAACGAGAAAACCGAGTAACTTTCCACCAGGAACTCCGAATGTGCACTTGGATGGGTTAAGCTTGATATCATACCTCATGAGGTTGGCAAACATTTCAGCGAGGTCAGTCAGCAGGTCGGAACCTTTCCGTGACTTGACCATAATGTCATCCATGTATGCTTCCACATTCCGACTGATCTGAGTGAGCAAACACTTCTGAATCATCCTCATGACTGTGGCTCCGGCATTCTTGAGGCCGAATGGCATGGTGACATAATAGAAGCACCCGAATGGGGTGATGAAAGCTGTTTTAATCTCATTGGGTCCAAACAGACGAATCTGATGGTACCCGGAATAAGCGTCTAGGAAAGACAGTCGCTCACATCCCGTAGTCGAGTCGACTATTTGGTCGATGCGGGGAAGAGGAAAATGATCTTTCGTGCAGGCCTGATTGATATTTTTAAAGTCAATGCACATGCGAAGTGACTTTTCCTTTTTGGGGACCATGACAACATTGGCGAGCCACTCGGAGTGGTAGATTTCTCAGATAAACTCTGCTGCTAGGAGCCGAGCCACCTCTTCGCCAATGGCCTTCCTTTTCTGGACGGCTGACCGTCGCAGATGTTCCTTCACAGGTTTTGCCTTTGAATCGACTCGCAGACGATGCTCAGCCAGTCCCCTGGGTACACCCGGCATGTCAGAAGGTTTCCATGCAAAGATGTCCCAGTTCTCACGGAGGAACTGGATGAGCGCTTCTTCCTATTTGGGGTCGAGTGTTGTGGAGATATGAGTCGGAGCAGTGTTGGGGTCGGTCGGGTGGATATGAACTGGTTTTGTCTCACCGGACGACTGGAACGCTGATTCCGTGGCAGGCTTCTTCACTCGCAACAAATCACTCGGGTCTGCATTCCTCTGATGTTCCTGCCACTCTTCTGCCACCATCTGAGCATCGGCGATCTTCGAGCCTTTCTGGAAGCACTCTTCTGCCTTCTTGCGATTGCCAGTGACAGTTATCACGCCTTTAGGGCCTGGCACTCTTCAATTTGAGGTACACGTAACATGGTCGAGCCATAAAACGTGCATAAGCAGGCCTGCCCAAAATAGCATGGTAGGCACTCTGGAAATCTACAACCTCAAATGTCAGCTTCTCTTTGCAGAAGTTCTTGGAAACGCCAAAAACCACATCAAGAGCAATCTGGCCGAGTGAAGCGGCTTTCTTGCCAGGAATGACTCCATAGAAACTCATATTACTCGTGCTGAGCCTGGACATCAGAATGACCATCCCCTCCAGTGTCTCTGCGTATAATATATTCAGACTACTACCGCCATCCATCAGTACTTTGGTCAGTCGAGTCCCTTCGACGACCGGGTCGACCACCAGAGCCTGCCTTCCAGGGGTGGCAATGTGCGTTGGGTGGTCTGACTAGTCGAATGTAATGGCGGTTTGAGACCACTTCAGATAATTTGGGGTTGCCGAAGCAGCCATATTCAGCTCTCAGTTTATCTCTTTCAGTCGGTTTTTGCTTTCAATGTCAGCAAAAATCATCAGGGTGGAATTGACTTGCGGATATTCTTCGTCACTGTCCTCTTTGCCCTCAACCTTGTCTGACTCTTTTTCTTTGTTCTTGGACTGCTTCCCTTGGAACTGATGTATCAAGAGTCGACACTGTCGAGTGGTATGCTTCGGGTAAATGAAGTTACCCTCTTCATCTTTCTTGGTGTGGATGTGACATGGCAAATCCATCACGTCATTTCCTTCTTTATCCTTTACTTTCGTGGGGTTCCAAGGACCTTTGGGCTTCCCTTTGAACTTTCCTTGATTTAGGGCCAAGGCTTCTCCAAGAGCGGCTGGCTCGGTCTTCCGCTTTTGCTTCCAACTGGAATTTCTGCCTCCGGTGTCCTGGGCGACTGGCTTGTGCTTGCCGCTCCGGAGCCGATCCTCTTCCTCGCCATTAGCATATTTGGTGGCTATTTCCATCATTCGACTTAGAGACATGTCTCCGGTTCGACCAAATTTCAGGCTTAGCTCTCTGTATTTTACGCCCTCCTTGAAGGCGCAAACTGCCTGGTGATCAGATACATTCTCTACCGTGTGATGTAGTGTGATCCATCTCTGGATGTAATCCCTCAAAGTCTCATTCGACTTCTGCACACAAGATTGCAGCTCTGTCAGTCCTGCTGGTCGCTTGCACGTTCCTTCGAACGTCCTGACAAACACTGGGGAGAGGTCTTCCCACGTGTAAATGCTGCTGGGTGTCAACTGATTCAGCCATGCTCTCGCTGACCCTTCCAACATAAGAGGCAGATGCTTCATGGCCACCTTGTCATTTCCGCCGCCGATCTGAACAGCCACTCGGTAGTCCTCAAGCCAAGTATCAGGCTTGGACTCACTGTTGAACTTGCTGACTCCAGTCGCCAACCTGAAGTTGGGAGGAATCACCGCGGCTCTGATGGCTCTACTGAAACACTCTGGTCCGGAGACATGCACTCGACTTCTGGTGGGTACATCTTTGTCATTACCCTCTCTGTGGGCTCTGTTCCGGTCGACCAGACCTTGAACGATGATGGATCTCGCATCAAAGCCTCGTTCCCTGGGGTCGACTGGAATCCTTCTGTCAGGACCCCGACTCAATGCCACATCGATCTAGCATGTAAGACCTCATATCACTTTGTGGCCTCACGCACGGTATTCCCACGGGTGTCGCCTTACCTTTGCCCGGGACCATTTGCGCCTTTTGGCACACGTATATGATAGTGTCGCTAGCATCCATATGATAAGGAGCCCGGGCTGACATGGCTAGTCGTAAACCCAAAGTGGCACAAACTTACAGGGACAGGCATCCATGACCCAGCATCGAACGTGTCGGTCATCAGCGAGTGAATCCAGGCTGTAGCACTGGGCTAGCAGGACTCCGGTGAACCGGGCTGTAGCGGGCTAACAGGACTCCGGTATTCATCGCGTGACATTTCCCCGAAGGGACAGACACAGGAACGAAGAAGGACACATGCCGGCCAGCCTAAGTGTTCCGGAGCAGTAGCAAGCTACCGTGGCTCGGTGGAAACACCAGGAGACATTTCCCGGTAAGAGAGGCTACCAAGGATAAACAACTAGGTTGTCAGATCCCACACATACCAAGCATTTCAATAACATACACACAATATGCTCGATATGTGCAAATACAACATGCCATCTCAACATGACTCTACAACTTAAGTATTTATTCAATAGGCTCCGAGGAGCGAGATATTACAATCATGGATCTCATGACCCAACAATCAGAGCATACAAGTCAAAGCACATGCGGAAGCTATGATGTCTGAGTACAGACATCTAGAAATGAAAAAGGCTGAGAAGCCTGACTATCTATCAGATCCTGCCGAGGGCTCAAGATCGTAGCTGAGGTAACAAGCTAAACGTCGAAGTCCATGTGGAACTACTAGTGAGACTGAAGTTTCTCTGCAAAAACATAAATTAAGCAACGTGAGTACAAATGTACCCAGCAAGACTTACATCAGATCTATCTACATATGCATCATTATCAACAAAGGGGGTGGTGGAGTTTAACTGCAGCAAGCCAGCTTTGACTCGATGGCTAACCTGAACTACGACTGCAAGTAACTCTTTTGAGGTGGTGCACACGAGTCCACATATTCACCATATCAATACACCACTATGGATCCGCTCCCGTCTCCCTACGAGAACGCCATCCATAGCACTCACGCTTATCTTGCGTATTTTAGATTATCCACTTTCACTTGTCTATGAACTATGCAAGGGTTCCAAGTTTCCATATCCGAGGAATCCGGCTATTCGAATAGATGATGCTAACCCTGCAGGGGTGTACTTCTTCACACACGCTCTCACCACTTATCGCCCTGTACACGTCATGTACCTCGGCAACCTTCAAGCGGAAGCCGGGCGAGGGAGTCGGCCACGACCTGACTAACCGAACAAGTCTCTAGTCCAGGTTTATCGCCTATTCGGGTTCCATCCGCAAGGAGATCCGGCCGGGGTGTCGCTCACGGCCCCAAACGATGTGAGCAGGGTTCCCAAGCCCACCATCCGGGTGCCACTTGGTACACCGTGCCACTGTGCCTAGTCTGTCCCAAGCCCACCTGTACCGGGTGCCACTTGGTAGACTACTAACACTACCTACAAACACCAGAAACTAGTTGCAAGTACTGGACAGAGATCATGTTGATTAATAAGTCGAGAGGGGTCGAGTTACCGGAACCCAATGTGTGGTTGTAACTGGTCATGGATCACAAACACAGAACTCAGTTCCTGAGGACGGCTGCAATGAGACAACCCACCATGTACTCCTACATGGCCTCTCACCGCTACCTTTACCAAATCGTGTTCACACACTTAGCTCACACACAGTAGGACATGTTCACACGCCTCTGATTCATCCCGGATGAATCAGACCTGACTCAACTCTAAGCAGTAGCAGGCATGACAAACAAACATGAATGAGTAGGCACAACAGGGCTCAAACAACTCCTACTCATGCTAGTGGGTTTCATCTATTTACTGTGGCAATGACAGGTCATGCAAAGGATAAAGGGGTTCAGTTACCGCAACAAGTAACAAATGAATCGTTGTTGTCCTAATGCAGTAAAAGAGAGCAGGAGCAAGAGAGTAGGATTGTATCGGAATGAACAACGGGGTTTTGCTTGCCTGGCACTTCTGAAGATAATATAGCTCTTCATCGGTGTCATCGATCACATAGGCGGTACACGTCTATCGAGAGGGGACAATCACCGGCAACAGAGAAAGAACACAATCAATGCAATGCAACAATATGATGCATGAGTGTGACATGGCAATATGCTGTGGTTTGGGCTAATGCAGCTAGCAACAAAGTTAAATGAAGTTGGCTTGAACCCTAAGTTCAGATCCAAACTCCATATGTGAAATTCAAATGCCACTTATCTGATTTGTGCTAAACAGCAGCTATAAGTTGTTCTAACATGCATGAAAATGGTACAGATGGATTCCTTGAATTTTTCTGATAATTTTTCATATATAATTTATTTAATTCTGACTTACGGTTGATTTACTATGATTTATTGAAGTTTATACAATTTTCTGGAATTTCCTGAATATTTAGAATTAAAATAATTCCAGTAATTCATTATCGCGTCAGCCTGACATCATCATGACGTCAGCGGGTCAACAGGGGCTGGTCCGGGTCAAACCTGACCAGTGGGGTCCACTGGTCAGTGACTAGTGCTGGTTAGTGACACTAACAGGTGGGACAAGGTCAACAGCCACGTCAGCTTGGTCAAAGCTGACGTGTGGGCCCACGGTGGTTAGGTTAAACGTAACAGAAAATGATAAGGATTAAATAAGGGTGTGGGGCCCATACGTCAGCGGCTCTGGGGAGGTTAGCTGGCCGTGATTAGTGCTAATCACGCGGCCACGTCGGCTAGTGACGCCGGCGACCATGGCGGCGGCGGAACCTCGCCGGAGTTGCTCGGGATGGCGCTACAGCCCGTGGCTGGTCGCGCTGAGGGCACCAAGAGGGAGCCCGTGCTCCCGCGCATCTAGTGGCGCACGCAGGTGGGCACAGGGAGGCCGGGGTTCGCCGAAAACGGGCTCCTGGCGGCGGCCGGAGTTCGGGCGTCGGGCATTTCGACGCTGCTGCTCACAAACGAGGGAGCTGAGGCGCTGGAGGGGCTCTACAGGTCGCGGCAAGCACAACGGGTGCACGCCCATGACCAAATGGTCACCGGGGTTTCACCGGCGACGCGCCCGTGCGGCGGAGCATCTCGGCTCCGGTAGAGGGGGCGGCTAGAGCTCGAAATCGGACATGGGGTTAGGGGGAAACGAAGCAGGGGCTCACGGGGATCATGCAGGGAGGGTCAGCGAGCTCGGGGAAGCACGAACGGCGGCGAATCGACGACGACCATCGGCGGCGGTCGAGGACGAAGACGATGGCGTGGAGGGGATGCAAGGCTTCCCGAGGGGCTTGGCTCAGTGGGGAGGAAGAGGGGATCGAGGCGGAGCTCCCTGGGCCGTCGGTGAGGCGTGGGGGTGGCGGTGGCCGCGAGGGAGCTCGTCGGTGGCGGCGGCTCCGTTCGGTCCGGGCGGGAGAGAGGGAGCAGAGGAGGGAGGGTCGAGGGGGGAGAGTGAGCGAAACGGTCAGCGGGATTGGGACGGCCTGCGGGAGTCGTCCACGCGTCCAGGGGCTCGTCGGCAAGCAGGAGGTGGCCGCGCGGCCGTGCGCGTGCGAGCACGCAGCTGCTTCGGGGCGAGGGGAGGAAGACGACGGAGGGCTGTAGTGGTGGGCTGGGCCGGCTTCTGCAGTAGGCCGCACAGGTAGGCGCCAGGTAAGTACTCTCTCTCTCTCTCTGTTTCCTCTTTTCTATTTTCTGCAATTTGTTTTTGATTTGATTTAAAATATCAAATCATTTAATAAAATCCTAGAAACAATTATGGGCGCTTTCTGAATTATTTCAGTGACCCTTACCAATTTCCAACATTTATTTGAACATTTAAATTATTTATAGTATTTAAATGCCCAAAGTCAAATACAATATGGTTTACTCAAAAATCCAAAAATGTCTTGGAAAAATATCCATCATCTCTGGAAATGGTTTTCACCCTTTTCCATTAATCATGAACATTTTTGCAAACCAATTTGGGTTCTTTGAAAAATATTTTGAAGTTGAACCTATTTGCATTGCTTTGGTGCTAGGGCTTGGTCCTCCCCATTTCAAATTTCATGAACTTCAAACATGATGCATGAATGCCTTGATGCAACTAATGACAGACAAATTCTAGGGCTGTGACAACTCACCCCCACTAAACAAGAATCTCGACCCGAGATTCAAGCGTAGGGTAGGATGAAGGGGGAACGCAAATTAACATAATCTTCACGATCCAGGTTGCACATCACAAGAGTGTTGATTTGATCCTCATCTTTGTCTCGACGTCTTGCTTTGAGAACTCCAGCCAACATGACAACGAGAAGAAAGGAAAACTCTAGAACAATCGATCTTCGAGAAGACCGAACAACTCAGGATCAACTCATGGGATGAGGCATAGCAGCATCTCTCGAGCTGAGACACGAGATACACATCTAGAGGGATGGAGTGGAACAGATGACGAGGGTTCACCAGGTAGACAACAATTCCAGACTTAAGAATGTGGTGATCGGTTGTCAACGTAGCGAGGAGTTGAATTGCCATGATACCATAACGGGGCACCTTAGGGAAGGTGACTTGTGGAAATATCCCCTTAAGTGGCAAAAAGAATTACCTTTGATTCAGAGATCATTGAAACTCTTTATACCAGCCTAAGGAAAATCTCGAGCGATCGTTTGGAGGGGTTCGGTAGAATGGCATACTCGGACTTGGATGATGTGGATTACCTTGTTGAAGACAACGTAATGGATGAGTTTGCTTATCACCGGAAATGGAAGAGACCCATGGTGGAATGGCACATTGGCGGTGCAAGCTGGGAACAAAATGCAAATGCTGGGAATGATTCTGGTAACTGGGGAAGAACCCAACAATAGAGAGTGAATTCATTGTTTGAAAAGGTCATAGCATTGCCGAGGAAACTGAGAGCACTATACAGCTAATGTCGACGATCAGACCTAGCACTTGCGCATGCTCTCAAGAACTTGAGCACTTCCATAATCATCAAGATTTTACCAATATCCGTGTCAAGGATCCTGGCAACACAACTTGCTACCATGATAAATGATGATGGATGATGCAGATACAAAGAAAGATAACACTTTCTCAGATTTCACCTTAGCGAGGCCAAGGGGACGAAATCTGGATGATCGACCGAGAGACATTTAGCACTCCGCTTCTAATGTTCTCCTTGATGTGCTAGCGTATCCCATTCATTGAAATGGTTTGGTATCTAGAACATCAAGTAAAGGTCGGACTTCAGGAACACAAAAATCCATAGGGCAACTAGGGGGTAAATCCTACGAAATCCCTATGGGGAGGTGGCCAGCTTCTCCAACCAAGATACTACAATATTAGGTCTCCCGGCGGGGTGTGTTGGCCGCGACATCCAATTTACCGGTTATCGAGGGACCAATATTATAGTTCTTGGGGAAATGTTCCAACCATCAAGTCTTCCTGAGATTCAGATCTGGTTGCTATCAGGATATTCCAGACTCATCGAGTCTAGGAAGAAAAACGAAAGTTTGCAACACAAATCGACGAGATGACGTTGCGAGATTCTCGGGGAATGAACTATGATAGCAAGCTCCAAAACATGAGCTGGTTCTGCTACACACATGTGAACACGTTGTCCCAGACAAACATTATCACATGGTAGTCTTACAACAAAACACAACCGAGTTCAGGTGGGGAACCATCACCGTGGATAACGAAGTCCTTGCATAAGTCATATGATTAGCTCTTATGAAGGAACTTCTTCTCCTTGAACAAATCAATCAGTGGCTTGGTGTGCTCGGGACACATATGGAATGAAGGTTGCAAGTCTCCAGACCACAGAATACTTCGCACGTGTGCATGACTGATTTGGGATGATTCCAGAGGAAAACAAAAACAATCTTTCTCAAATTCATGGCGGCAACTTTCACCAAATGCACGTGTATAAGAGGAAGTCACTCCTTTCATCAAACAAGTACTTCATGAGCTAGCATGAAGAAAATGCTTCCAAAAGTTTCCAACACTAGCTTAATGTTCAGCAGAATTACGGAGAAGACAAAATGATGTTGATGGGCTCAACAACAGATCATCGAGATTTCCATGAAGATGGAATTCCACGACTAGGTGAACATGGTGATAGCATTGGTCAGACCAAAAATGTAATGGTGTATGCTCGAGGAGTCAACCACGAGTAAGACAACACTACGAGCATCGTTGGTACTAATTTGATTTGACGATAGCCCACACTCAAATCAAGGGATTGATAAGACAATAGGTCCAGCAACTGATCACAGGGACCAATCGATGAAGATATCATCTTTCTTCAACACACACTACACAAGAATATCCCTTTGGAACGAACTAAGTCAGGCAAGCTTTTATCTTCCAAGTCTCCAAGTTGTCGTTTAGCTTAACCAACTAGCTCAGGGGTATCCAACACAGATTCTTGGAGAAAGGGTGGTTTACAAGAAACCAACTTGATCACGAGCTCAACATAGCAGTCAGGTAACAACCTGGTAATACCTCCGAGAAGATCTTCGAGAAATCACGAACCACCGATATGTTACTAAGCTCGAGAACAATCTCGCTTTTGAGGGCAAGACGATATGATCAAATGAGTGAGGACTTGACAAAATCCTAACTCATCGATTGAAAAATGCACCAGGAGTAAGGACTAGGTAGCACGATCAATCTTAGAATGATGACTCAATAATCAGCACGCTAAAAATGAGGTTGTTGTCCATTTAACTACCAAGCAACGGAGTTGCTAGCAGTATTGATTTCACACACCACGATTCACTTGTCGGCATTCCGGTTACAATAACACAGGAACCGAGGAATGAACAATGATGGCAAGAAGTATCACTGTACCAAGAGTTCATAGGATGGTGTGCCATTCCTATAACAATCCCGATATAAAGATGGTAATACTCCAAGGTAGAACAGAACAAAAGCTGGATTAGCAATTTGATCTGCGAAGCACAACTTCTTTGACCCAATCCTGGATATGGAAGAGGTACTAGAGTTTGTTTCTCCTAGTCTTTCCGCGATAGAATGGCTTGACGGACCAGAAGAGTAATAGGCATCGATAAACGAACGCACGCATACTCTTGACTATCAATTGATAGACGAGGGTCGGAAGACAACTAAAGAGAGACAACTCAAAGGAACATATAACTTTCTGAGTTGTGGATGCATAGATTAGCATGTCTTACGAAGTTCAACATATTTCTTCCGGATATCCCATGCAGAAAGGTAGAACTGGCAGAGCCACAATATATCATGGAGAACTCATCGAGAGCACTCTTGTTGTGATCGTTCAGTTCAACGAGGAACTTCTGCCATAAGTAGTTCATGGTATTTGGAAGAAGAAGATACCACGGACTTCAAGGACTATCGCAAAGGTTACTAATAACCTAAGGGAGCTAGCAATTACTATCAACATGAAGTAAGTAGGGTGAATCTCGGGTTCAAAACCCAGGAGTAGAATACCTACTCCTAAGCAGCATCACGGGACGCTTTCGGGAATAAAGGCCAGAATCATCACACTGGGAACACAAATCATGACTAAATTACTAGATGATCCCCTAAGACACCTAGGGTCATAATAATATCTCCAACATATATGTCAAGGTAACAGAGTACCTCAACTCACTGATTAGTGTGGTTAATCTGGCCCAGAGGAACATTGAAACGGGAGGAAGGAATTTGCAAGTCCATCAGACTGTTTAGAGACCTGAGATGACTCGGACAGCATAACGGCTGTAAATGCTCAGAAGAGATTTGAGACATTCACAAAAATGGTGGCATAACCACTCAGAAGCACAATATCAAGGTTTGGAGATCAACAGTTAACATACAGAAGTAATAGGAACTGAAACGAGGCTTAAGTCCAACAATCTATGAGTCTACGGATTAGTAACACGTGATCCTAATAGAAAGAAGAGATAGCCTAGTTCTTAATCCCCGTAGGAAAGATAAGATGATGACTCAGATCAGAAGGCCATGAGGTATAAGGAGTAAAAAGAGCCTTACGTTCCATCCCACAATCAATTCCCTTATATAACTAAAGAATTTCTAGACTCAACTTCGACCAGTTTGGCTTGGTAATCCTACATGCAGTCAAGCTCTGATACCAACGCTGTCAGGACCCCGACTCAATGCCACATCGATCTAGCATGTAACACCTCATATCACTTTGTGGCCTCACGCATGGTATTCCCACGGGTGTCGCCTTACCTTTGCCCGGGACCGTTTGCGCCTTTTGGCACACGTATATGATAGTGTCGCTAGCATCCATATGATAAGGAGCCCGGGCTGACATGGCTAGTCGTAAACCCAAAGTGGCACAAACTTACAGGGACAGGCATCCATAACCCAGCATCGAACGTGTCGGTCATCAGCGAGTGAATCCAGACTATAGCACTGGGCTAGCAGGACTCCGGTGAACCGGGCTGTAGCGGGCTAACAGGACTCCGGTATTCATCGCGTGACATTTCCCCGAAGGGACAGACACAGGAACGAAGAAGGACACATGCCGGCCAGCCTAAGTGTTCCGGAGCAGTAGCAAGCTACCGTGGCTCGGTGGAAACACCAGGAGACATTTACCGGTAAGAGAGGCTACCAAGGATAAACAACTAGGTTGTCAGATCCCACACATACCAAGCATTTCAATAACATACACACAATATGCTCGATATGTGCAAATACAACATGCCATCTCAACATGACTCTACAACTTAAGTATTTATTCAATAGGCTCCGAGGAGCGAGATATTACAATCATGGATCTCATGACCCAACAATCAGAGCATACAAGTCAAAGCACATGCGGAAGCTATGATGTCTGAGTACAGACATCTAGAAATGAAAAAGGCTGAGAAGCGTGACTATCTATCAGATCCTGCCGAGGGCTCAAGATCGTAGCTGAGGTAACAAGCTAAACGTCGAAGTCCACGTGGAACTACTAGTGAGACTGAAGTCTCTCTGCAAAAACATAAATTAAGCAACATGAGTACAAATGTACCCAGCAAGACTTACATCAGATCTATCTACATATGCATCATTATCAACAAAGGGGGTGGTGGAGTTTAACTGCAGCAAGCCAGCTTTGACTCGGTGGCTAACCTGAACTACGACTGCAAGTAACTCTTTTGAGGTGGCGCACACGAGTCCACATATTCACCATATCAATACACCACTATGGATCCGCTCCCGTCTCCCTACGAGAACGCCATCCATAGCACTCACGCTTATCTTGCGTATTTTAGATTATCCACTTTCACTTGTCTATGAACTATGCAAGGGGTCCAAGTTTCCATATCCGAGGAATCCGGCTATTCGAATAGATGATGCTAACCCTGCAGGGGTGTACTTCTTCACACACGCTCTCGCCACTTATCGCCCTGTACACGTCATGTACCTCGGCAACCTTCAAGCGGAAGCCGGGCGAGGGAGTCGGCCACGACCTGACTAACCGAACAAGTCTCTAGTCCAGGTTTATCGCCTCTTCGGGTTCCATCCGCAAGGAGATCCGGCCGGGGTGTCTCTCACGGCCCCAAACGATGTGAGCAGGGTTCCCAAGCCCACCATCCGGGTGCCACTTGGTACACCGTGCCACTGTGCCTAGTCTGTCCCAAGCCCACCTGTACCGGGTGCCACTTGGTAGACTACTAACACTACCTACAAACACCAGAAACTAGTTGCAACTCCTGGACAGAGATCATGTTGATTAATAAGTCGAGAGGGGTCGAGTTACCGGAACACAATGTGTGGTAGTAACTGGTCATGGATCACAAACACAGAACTCAGTTCCTGAGGACGGCTGCAATGAGACAACCCACCATGTACTCCTACATGGCCTCTCACCGCTACCTTTACCAAATCGTGTTCACACACTTAGCTCACACACAGTAGGACATGTTCACACGCCTCTGATTCATCCCCGATGAATCAGACCTGACTCAACTCTAAGCAGTATTAGGCATGACAAACAAACATGAATGAGTAGGCACAACAGGGCTCAAACAACTCCTACTCATGCTAGTGGGTTTCATCTATTTACTGTGGCAATGACAGGTCATGCAAAGGATAAAGGGGTTCAGCTACCGCAACAAGTAACAGATGAATCGTTGTTGTCCTAATGCAGTAAAAGAGAGCAGGAGCAAGAGAGTAGGATTGTATCGGAATGAACAAGGGGGTTTTGCTTGCCTGGCACTTTTGAAGATAATATAGCTCTTCATCGGTGTCATCGGTCACATAGTCGGTACACGTCTTTCGAGAGGGGACAATCACCGGCAACAGAGAAAGAACACAATCAATGCAATGCAACAATATGATGCATGAGTGTGACATGGCAATATGCTGTGGTTTGGGCTAATGCAGCTAGCAACAAAGTTAAATGAAGTTGGTTTGAACCCTAAGTTCAAATCCAAACTCCATATGTGAAATTCAAATGCCACTTATATGATTTGTGCTAAACAGCAGCTATAAGTTGTTCTAACATGCATGAAAATGGTACAGATGGATTCCTTTCATTTTTCTGATAATTTTTCATATATAATTTGTTTAATTTTGACTTACGGTTGATTTACTATCATTTATTGAAGTTTATACAATTTTCTGGAATTTCCTGAATATTTAGAATTAAAATAATTCCAGTAATTCATTATCGCGTCAGCCTGGCATCATCATGACGTCAGCGGGTCAACAGGGGCTGGTCCGGGTCAAACCTGACCAGTGGGGTCCACTGGTCAGTGACTAGTGCTGGTTAGTGACACTGACAGGTGGGACCAGGTCAACAGCCAAGTCAGCTTGGTCAAAGCTGACGTGTGGGCCCATGGTGGTTAGGTTAAACTTAACAGAAAATGATAAGGATTAAATAAGGGCGTGGGGCCCATACGTCAGCGGCTCTGGGGAGGTTAGCTGGCCGTGATTAGTGCTAATCACGCGGCCACATCGGCTAGTGACGCCGGCGACCATGGCGGCGGCGGAACCTCGCCGGAGTTGCTCGGGATGGCGCTACAGCCCGTGGCTGGTCGCGCTGAGGGCACCAAGAGGGAGCCCGTGCTCCCGCGCATCTAGTGGCGCACGCAGCTGGGCACAGGGAGGCCGGGGTTCGCCGAAAACGGGCTCCTGGCGGCGGCCGGAGTTCGGGCGTCGGGCATTTTGACGCTGCTGCTCACAAACGAGGGAGCTGAGGTGCTGGAGGGGCTCTACGGGTCGCGGCAAGCACAACGGGTGCACGCCCGTGACCAAATGGTCACCGGGGTTTCGCCGACGATGCGCCCGTGCGGCGGAGCATCGCGGCTCCGGTAGAGGGGGCGGCTAGAGCTCGAAATCGGACATGGGGTTAGGGGGAAACGAAGCAGGGGCTCACGGGGATCATGCAGGGAGGGTCAGCGAGCTCGGGGAAGCACGAACGGCGGCGAATCCACGGCGACCATCGGTGGCGGTCGAGGACGAAGATGATGGCGTGGAGGCGATGCAGGGCTTCCCGAGGGGCTTGGCTCGGTGGGGAGGAAGAGGGGATCGAGGCGGAGCTCCCTGGGGCGTCGGTGAGGCGTGGGGGTGGCGGTGGCCGCGAGGGAGCTCGTCGGTGGCGGCGGCTCCGTTCGGTCCGGGCGGGAGAGAGGGAGCAGAGGAGGGAGGGTCGAGGGGGGAGAGTGAGCGAAACGGTCAGCGGGATCGGGACGGCCTGCGGGAGTCGTCCACGCGTCCAGGGGCTCGTCGGGAAGCAGGAGGTGGCCGCGCGGCCGTGCGCGTGCGAGCACGCAGCTGCTTCGGGGCGAGGGGAGGAAGACGACAGAGGGCTACAGTGGTGGGCTGGGCCGGCTTCTGCAGCAGGCCGCACAGGTAGGCGCCAGGTAAGTACTCTCTCTCTCTCTGTTTCCTCTTTTCTATTTTCTACAATTTGTTTTTGATTTGATTTAAAATATCAAATCATTTAATAAAATCCTAGAAACAATTATGGGTGCTTTCTGAATTATTTCAGTGACCCTTAACAATTTCCAACATTTATTTGAACATTTAAATTATTTATAGTATTTAAATGCCCAAAGTCAAATACAATATGGTTTACTCAAAAATCCAAAAATGTCTTGGAAAAATATCCATCATCTCTGGAAATGGTTTTCACCCTTTTCCATTAATCATGAACATTTTTGCAAACCAATTTGGGTTCTTTGAAAAATATTTTGAAGTTGAACCTATTTGCATTGCTTTGGTGCTAGGGCTTGGTCCTCCCCATTTCAAATTTCATGAACTTCAAACATGATGCATGAATGCCTTGATGCAACTAATGACAGACAAATTCTAGGGCTGTGACACCTTCGCCCGCCACTGTGCTGGCGTCTATCATCGTGCTGTCGAGGCACATATGATCCACCCCTTGGGGGAGGAGTGGGCACTCGACGTCGATCGTTGCGATCGAATCGGTGATCATACTGCTCATAGTTCCTGTACTGGTCGTGCCAGTCGCCACGCCCTTCACGCCTCGGGGGCGATCTGGGGCTATGAGCCGACTGGACCGTATTCGCGGCCACGGATTTGCTGTGAATCCTGTTCCGCGACTGTGATACAGCTGAATTTTGATCTCCTGCTGCACAGAGCAAATCCCTGATCTGCATCAAGCCTCTGCCAGCCTCTGACTGGGAAGGCTGAATCGACTCTGCTATACGGGCTGCAGCTGCTAAATTCTGAATCGAAGTGTCACGACCGGTTTTCCAATAAAAATATTTATTGAGAAACCAGTCTTTTGAGTCCAGTATGAGAGAAATTCTCCTCACTGGTAGACAATTTCTTGATACAATAAGCCAGTAGCATAAAATAAATTACAGGGTCGAACTGCAGTTGCTCAACCAAATTATTACAAGCACGCCAATAATTATACATAATGGCGGACATGACACAGTGGTGTGAAGACATACTACTGACTCGAGGATAGGGCGGTGGTGGAAAAACACAGCGGGGAGAGAAATACAAGACTCTAAGTCTATCATCTCATCGAGCGTCGAGGTGAGGCTCGATGAATTTATTTGGTAGCGGAAGCGAATATAAAACAGTGACCAAATCCAGGGTCGCACGAGACTGACTGGGACTCCTCTAAGTGTCGGACTCGCTATCAAACTCTTCATCCATGAGATCGCCTTCGTCAGCATCTGGCCAAATCAACAAGCCAGTGAGTACTTTGAAAGTACTCGCAAGACAGTTCGGACGTAAGATATAACAAAT
Source organism: Triticum dicoccoides (assembly GCF_002162155.2). Taxonomy (NCBI): domain Eukaryota; kingdom Viridiplantae; phylum Streptophyta; class Magnoliopsida; order Poales; family Poaceae; genus Triticum; species Triticum dicoccoides. The sequence continues at coordinate 119,837,432 of NC_041391.1, read as the reverse complement.
GCATGCATGGATGCGTCATGAATAAATTCACCAATGTACATTCAAAATTAGCATAACAAGGTAAGTAAAAGGGAAACGGCGGTAGTCCGCCTGAAACCCCAACAAAGCATGAATAATTACCGATCGGGTGTCTAAAGTGACGCCTCGAAAGGTGAACAAATAAATATAGGGAAAAGATGCCATAGTCGGGCGTCGTAGTGACACCACATAAAGGGCTTTAAAAGGAATGCCACAGTCGGACGTCGGGGCGACATCACAGAAAAGGGCTTTAAAAGAAATGCCACAGTCGGACGTCGGGGCGACATCACAGAAAGGGCTTTAAAAGAAATGCCACAGTCGGACATCAGGGCGACATCACAGAAAAGGGCTTTAAAAGAAATGCCACAGTCGGACGTCGGGGCGACATCACAAAAAGGGCTGTCATCGAACTCACTTACCTCATTATCGCATGAAATAACGTTCATCGATATGCTTATCAACATGCCATGAAACTAACTAAATGCAACACATGCCAAGACACTTATCATATCAAAAGTTCAAACATGCTTGCCTGGTTCAGAGTAGTCGGAGCCTAGCTCGGTGAAGTTCGCGGCTCCGTCACCTCCTTCGGTATCTACGGTATAAAGAAAATATACGCGCTATTGTAAATACCAAGGAGTGCACAGAGAGTATATCAAATATTTTTCAAATAAATATGATAAAAAACTAGACAAAATTTTAAAGAGAACAGAAAAAGAATCAATCAAACATACTTTTCTACTTAAAAGTTATAAAGGTTTTAGCCCAGGGACTCATCTGTAATGAAACAGAAAGTTTCCAGGGGCTAGCTTATAAAAACAGAAAACGTTTCGGCAGAAACTACGGCATCCCAAAGGGGAAGCGTATTTGGCAGAAGACGTTTTCAGAAAACGCTTCGTTTAGGAAGGACAGAGAGGCTGACAGCGGGCCCCGCTTGTCAGGTTTGAAAATATGAACGGGGCGGCAGATCTCGCCGGTGCCCGAGAGCCGCGGTGGTCGCCGGCAGCGATCCACGGCGAGGCAGGGGGATCGGAGGGTACCTCCGTGCTCAGGGCATCCTTCCGCATCGATTGGTGGTGGTGTTGGTCGCCGGCGAGTACCAAGTCGACGGCGAGCTTTGCTCCGGCGGACGGCGGCTCGGGTGGTCGAGGGACTCGTCGGAGAGGGCTGCAGAGATCAAATTGAGGAGGGGGTTAGGCTCCTGGTAGCTAGAGGGAGTGACGGACGGGGTTTGGGCGCCGGAGGTGGCCTCACCGGAGCGAATCGAGGTGGCGGCCGAGGCGGATCGGGGCGGCCGAAGTTGGGGGAGGAGACCTCCTCGAGGTCCTCCGAGTGGCCTAGCGTGGTGTTGGAGAGGAGTGGGGATGAGGCGTGCACGAGGGTGAGCTCGGGGGCCCTTTTTATAGGCAGCCCGAGGCGGTTCCCGTGAACGGGGATCTCCGGCGAGTGATTACGGCGGTGCCGGGGATGTGCGGGGGGATTAGGGGCTAGGGCTTCGTCGTTGAGGTCCACCGGTCCCATTTAGGCGCTAAACGGGCTGGGACTTGGTGCTGAGGGTGAGCTCGACGGAACAGAGGTGGCGCGGCACGTCGGCGGCAGGGAGCATGTTCCGTGCTTGCCGGGACATGGCGACGGTGCCACGGGCGTGCGCTGGCACGGCAGGGACACGCGGAGAGCCAAGGGGCTTTGGGCGGCGCCGGGTGGCATGGCGAGAGGGCTCGGGCCCTTGCTGGCCGCCACGGGAGGTGCAGCCACCGCAGAAGCTCCCAACGCCGGCGAGGCTCGCTGCTATCGACGCCAGGAAGGCTCCACGCACGCGTGTGAAGCTCCGGACAGGAGGGAGAGGCTGCGAGGAACGTGCCAAGTGCACTGTCTACGCTTGAGAGGAACTGACGAACGCAAACGACACTGAAACTGAACTTCTCTGAATTTTGAACAGCAGCAGTGCATGCAAGGTGTTCGACAGAATGAAATTGGCATCTAGGGATTTTTCCTTGAGCTGAAACTTGGTGGAGTGGCTTCTCATTGCTCAAGTAGGCTACCTGAATTTTGGTGGAATTTTTGGGGAAGTGTAGATATGAATTTCATCAAATTTGGCAAATCTGGTCCAAACTTGCAGATACTGAATTTTGAAAATTTTGAAAAGAGGAGGAGTGGATCAAGATGGTTCTGGGTTGTGGGTACAAAGGACTATCCAGGAGAGTTGGTTTGAGGTCAAAACTCAAATGCAATATGGTACTTGCTTTGAAAATCATTTAGGCTCAAAATAATTTTCAGAATTGATTTGAGAGGGAAAATAATTAGAATAAAATCCAAAACTTGTTTGGATTAGTTGGGACAAAGAACTTAGGTTGATCACAAGGTGTAGGGGAGGTTTTGGAGGGGTTTTACCACATGGGCACAATGCAAAGTCAAGGGTGGTTCCAAGATATGAAAATCCCCAAATTTTCATAGAGCTTCATTTTAAAATAAAACAAATTAAAACTCCCAAAATAAATTTGAGAGAGAACCTACAAAGAAGAAGTTCCAAAAGATTAAACACCAAAGTTTGAAAAGAAATAAAATCCTTGCCAAAGCAAAGAAAGTTTTTAAGTGGAAGGTTTTTCTGAAAAAGAAAAATTTAAAAAGGCCTCTCCTCAAAAACCACAAAGTTTTTTGATAAAAAAAACCAAATAAAAATTTTGGAGTGTCACAACACCTACCCCCTTAGGAAAAATCTCGTCCCCGAGATTTCAGCTGATCCTTAAATAAGTGTGGATGCTCTGTCCGAAGAAAATCCTCGCTTTCCCAAGTTGCTTCACTGTTGGTGTGATTGCTCCACTGGACTTTGAAAAACTTGATGGTCTTCTGTCGGGTCCTCCTTTCAGATTCCTCTAATATTCTTACGGGACGTTCTCGATAAGTGAGGTCTGGCTGCACATCAATGTTTTCATGGGATACTTGTTTCTCTGGGTTGCTTACGTACTTCCTCAATTGCGAGACATGGAACACGTCGTGGACATCGGATAATTCCTCGGGTAAGTCTAGTTGGTAGGCTACAGTGCCTCTTCATGCCACTATGCAAAATGGTCCAATGAATCTCGGTGCTAACTTCCCTTTTATCTTGAATCGTTGCAATCCTCTCATAGGGGATACTCTCAGGTATACGAACTCACCGGGTTCAAAGCTGACCCTACGATGTTTCTGATCATAATAACTCTTCTGTCGACTTTGGGCAGTTTTAAGTCGGTCTCTGATTAGCTTGACCTTTTCCTCGGCTTCTCGGAGCATGTCTGGCCCGAATATGCGGCTGTCTCCGGTCTCTGACCAATTTAGCGGGGTACGACATCTTCGCCCGTATAAAGCCTCAAATGGTGCCATTTGTAGGCTGGCCTGGTAGCTATTGTTGTGTGCGAACTCGGCGTATGGCAGGCTTTCTTCCCACCTGGTTCCGTAGGTGAGGACACATGCTCTCAGCATGTCTTCTAAAATCTGGTTTACACGTTCTGTTTGTCCATCAGTCTGTGGATGGTATGCGGTACTGAAGGCTAGTTGGGTTCCCAGAGCCTGTTGTAAATGCTCCCAAAATCTTGAGACGAACTGAGTGCCTCTGTCGGATATTATAGTCTTCGGGACACCGTGCAGACAAACTATGCGGGAAAGATAAATCCTGGCAAGCCTCTGAGTGGTGTAGGTTGTCTTCACTGGAATAAAGTGTGCCACTTTGGTCAACCTGTCAGTGATGACCCATATGGCATCATTCCCGTGTCGTGACCGAGGTAGTCCGACAATAAAATCCATCCCTATTTCATCCCATTTCCACTCAGGTATTTGGTTAGGTTGCAGTAGTCCGGCTGGTCTCTGATGTTCAACTTTTATGCGTTGACATGAGTCGCAACATGCAATGAAGGCGGCTATGTCCCTCTTCATACCGTGCCACCAAAATCTTTCCTGAATATCCTTATACATTTTGGTTCCTCCAGGGTGGATCGAATATGGAGTGGTGTGTGCTTCAGCTAAAATTTGCTGTTTAAGGTCTTCTATGTTTGGCACGCATAGCCTTTCTCCGTACCATAATATTCCTTCATTATCTATGACGAATTCCGAGGCCTTGCCCATATTCAACTTCCTTTTAATTCCTTCAATGCTGGGGTGACCGGGCTGAGCTTCTTTAATTTTCTCCACAAGGTTGGGTTGTATTTCCAAGTTTGATATGGTGCCTTCTGCTACCATTATCAAGTTGAGCTTGGCAAATTCTTGATGGAATTCGGGCCTCAAGCTGTGCAGATAGTTTCCGTCGGAGCTGGGGTTCCGACTCAGGGCATCGGCCACTACATTTGCTTTCCCTGGATGGTAATGGATCCCAACATCATAATCCTTTACCAATTCCAACCAGCGTCGTTGCCGTAAATTTAGTTCTGGCTGCGTGAAAATATATTTGAGACTTTTCTGATCCGTATATATTTCACATCGATTCCCAAGTAAGAAATGCCTCCATTCCTTGAGTGCATGAATAACTGCTGCCATTTCTAAGTCATGAGTGGGATAATTTTCCTCATGCTTGCGAAGTTGCCTTGAAGCGTAGGCGAGAACCTTGCCTTCTTGCATCAACACGCATCCGAGACCCTTTCTGGACGCGTCACAATATACTTCAAAATTCTTGTGTATGTCGGGTACAATTAATACCGGTGCTGTTGTTAACTTCCGCTTTAGCTCTTGGAAACTTTTCTCGCAGGCTTCTGTCCACTCAAACTTCTTATCTTTCTTGAGCAACTGTGTCATAGGCTTGGCTATGGTGGAAAATCCTTCAATAAATCTGCGGTAATATCCTGCCATTCCCAAGAAACTCCGTATGTCCGTTACGCTGGCTGGTGATTTCCAGCCAAGTACGACCTTGACTTTCTCTGGGTCCACTGCAATACTGTCTTGAGTCAGCACGTGGCCTAGAAAACCTACTTGTCTTAGCCAAAATTTGCACTTGCTGAACTTGGCATACAATTTGTGTTTTCTTAGCTCTCCTAGCACAATCCTGAGATGTTCTGCGTGCTCTTCTGGTGTTTTGGAGTATACCAGAATATCGTCGATGAATACCACGATGAATTTGTCCATAAACTTCATAAATACTTTGTTCATGAGGTGAACAAAATATGCTGGGGCGTTAGTTAATCCAAAAGGCATCACTGTGAACTCGTACAGTCCATATCTGGAGGTGAAGGCTGTCTTGGGGATATCTTCCGTTCGTACCTTCAATTGATGGTATCCTGACCTTAAGTCAATTTTTGAGAATACTTTGGCCTGAGCAAGTTGATCAAACAAATCGTTTATCCTTGGCATCGGGTATTTGTTTTTGACTGTGACCATGTTAAGTGCTCGATAGTCAATACACAATCTCAGCGTTCCATCCTTCTTTTTGGCAAATAAAATTGGTGATCCCCAAGGTGAGGAGCTGGCTCGAATGTATCCTTTTTCCAGTAATTCCTTTATTTGCTTCTTCAACTCGACCAACTCGGATGGTGCCATTCTGTATGGTTTCTTGTATATGGGGGCGGTTCCTGGTGCTAGCTCAATGCGGAATTCTATTTCTCGGTCTGGTGGCATGCCTGGCAGCTCTTCAGGGAATACATCTGGGAATTCACACACTACTGGAACCTTGTTTAGCTCAGAAACGTCCACCTTATTTAATCTCGGTTGCCGGGGTCTTTTTCCTTCCTTGGCTGATACTCTTATTGTCTTCCCTTGGTGGTGTGTGAGAATCACGGTCCTGTTGAAACAGTCGATAAAACCTTTATTGGTGGTTAGCCAATCCATCCCTAGGATGACATCCAGTCCTTTATTTTCCAATACAATAAGATTTGCGTGAAACTCCAATCCTTCGAACTCAATGACCACATTCTGACAGTAATTTTGAGAAACTTGCTGAATCCCAGGGGACTTGATGATTATGGATTTCTCCAAAGGAAGCATCGAAAAATTATTTTGCAAAGCAAAACTTTTCGAAATGAAAGAGTGAGAAGCTCCAGAATCAAACAAAACCATTGCAGGTATTGTGTTGACAGGAAACGTACCGAGTACGATATCCGGAGCATTTTGTGCCTCCTCTTTGGTTACGTGGTTCAGATGACCCTTCCTGTCGTTATTGTTGGGATTGAAATTGTTTCGCTTGGGCGCTGAATTATTGCCGCCGTTGTTCGGCTTTGGGGTTGAACTCCTTGGCTTGGGGCACTGTTTGGCATAGTGCCCTTCTTCTCCACAAGCGTAACAAGTAACGCCGGGGCGATAGGTGAATTCCTTGTCCCTTGCATGAAAATTCTTGATTGGGCGTGAGACATTGGATGTGAATTTGCGTGTCCCACCCTTTTGAAAATCTGTCTTGCTTCGGTGATTGCGAGCGTTATTAGTCTGGTCCCTTTTTCGCTTGCGGATATCTTCCAGACTGCGTCTCTCATTTTCCAGAGTAATGGCTTTGTCCACCAGTGTTTTAAAATCAGGAAAAGTGTGCACGACCAGTTGGCATTTAAGTGCGGGCGCCAGACCGTCAAGGAATTTCTCCATCTTCTTGATTTCAGTCATACGCTCCTCATTGGCGTAGCGGGATAATAGGGTAAATTGACTGTTGTAATCTGACACTGTCATGTTCCTTTGTTTGAGGTCATCGAATTCTCTCTTCTTGATTTTCATAATACTCTTAGGAATATGTGCACCACGGAAACCTTCCTTGAAATCATCCCAGGTTATGTCATTTTCGTTGGGATGCATGTGCAGAAAATTCTCCCACCACGATGCGGCTGCTCCTGTGAGATAGTGTGGAGCATATAGTACTTTCTCGAGATCTGAACATTTTGCAATAATTAATTTCCTTTCCATATCTCGAAGCCAGTCCTCGGCTTCAAGAGGCTTGTCAGTGTGAGAAAATGTTTGAGGACGTGTCTTCTGTAGTTCAGATAACTTGGAATGCTGCTGATACTGTCCATGATGATTCCCCATGTTGATGACTTGGTTCATCATCTCACGATGTTGTTGCTGACTCTGCTCATAAAGGCGGCACATTTGTGAAAGTGCCGATTCACTGCCCTGTTGGCTTGACTGTCCCTGAGTGAACTCGTTGTTGGGTTGTGTATCATAATTTTCTTCTGGTGGAGTTGGCATGGAACGTGTCCAAGGACGAGACATTTTTCACTCTGGGGATATATTTTTGTAAAACTCATAAGAAAAGCGGAAAGAGTCGCAAAACAAAACCATAAATGCATAAAGCTGGAAAATTGAATTAAATAACTCAGCTTACTTAAGAAAACAAATCGACTTGCGCACGGAGAAGGACTGCTCGTTACATATCTTACACGCGGGCGGTAATTATACAATACATCACTCAGGATATGCGTACATAATCCTGACATGTTATTTAGGCTAGTGCACTTCTCCAGATCCTACATGATGCGCAAACAGGCTACTTCTCACAACCTATGTACATATCTTACAAAGCGGTACAATACACGGCAGCTAAGCGTACTCAGGCAGAGATGTTGACGACCTCCTTTGCCCTACCGAGGGCGAGGCGTAGCGAGGTTGGGGACAAGACTTCCTCCTCGCTAATGGGCTCCATACGTGTAGTGTTGCGCAGAGTGGACGGAGCGGTTCCCAGGGGCGGAGCAACACGTACAGGAGTGGGCGCGAAGGGTGGTGCAGTGCGCGCTGAAGTGGGTGCAATGACTTGGTTGAATTCTTCGGTAGAAGGCAGGCGACGAGTAGGCGTATAAGATGCTGAGGACGAGACCAAAGTCAGTGGCGGAGCGAGGGGTAGGAGCTCCCTCCTGTTGGCAGCACAGCCATGGACTGAGTCCATGCGGGTAGCTACGAAGTCGTCCACCAGGTTGTCGAAGGCTGCCTCCAGGGCCCGGAGATACTCAATGAGCATCTCAAAAGCCTCGTCTCGTTCTCCTCTAGGGCAGGAGTATGCGTAGTGACAGGTGTAAGGCACATGGCACGGAAGATAACGGTAACGACGAGTCTTCATCACGGGAAGGACATCCCTGAGATGAGCTATCGCCTCGCGGGCTGCCATCTGCATAGCATGCCTCTCCGTAGGCATGGCTCTTCCCACGAACTGGAAGCGGCGTAACTCACCACGCCCTCCCTTGAACTGCACCGCGGCCTGGTGCATGGTCAGACTGTCGTTGACTCGGTGCTGGCAGAGTGTGAAGACTGGGCGCACGGATGGCCCCATCGCGACCTGAACGATGAAAGAAAGAAGCTTGACGAACCCATCGGGCACGTTGGCGAAGGTCTGAGACTCGCAGCTGTTGTCGGCCATCTACAAAAGTAGGCAAAAATTCTGCAGGGTCAGATCATAAATTTATGCTGACTGACAGAAAATGACTACAATTGCAAAAATATAAATTAGCTCTATCAAGCTAATAACTAATTAGCGATCTCACCTAGTGGCTTCCTACAGTCAGCCTGACTCTGATACCAAGCTTGTCACGACTGGTTTTCCAATAAAAATATTTATTGAGAAACCAGTCTTTTGAGTCCAGTATGAGAGAAATTCTCCTCACTGGTAGACAATTTCTTGATACAATAAGCCAGTAGCATAAAATAAATTACAGGGTCGAACTGCAGTTGCTCAACCAAATTATTACAAGCATGCCAATAATTATACATAATGGCAGACATGACACAGTGGTGTGAAGACATACTACTGACTCGAGGATAGGGCGGTGGTGGAAAAACACAGCGGGGAGAGAAATACAAGACTCTAAGTCTATCCCTGAGGCTCGATGAATTTATTTGGTAGCGGAAGCGGATATAAAACAGTGACCAAATCCAGGGTCGCACGAGACTGACTGGGACTCCTAAGTGTCGGACTCGCTATCAAACTCTTCATCCATGAGATCGCCTTCGTCAGCATCTGGCCAAATCAACAAGCCAGTGAGTACTTTGAAAGTACTCGCAAGACAGTTCGGACGTAAGATATAACAAATGCATGCATGGATGCGTCATGAATAAATTCACCAATGTACGTTCAAAATTAGCATAACAAGGTAAGTAAAAGGGAAACGGCGGTAGTCCGCCTGAAACCCCAACAAAGCATGAATAATTACCGATCGGGTGTCTGAAGTGACGCCTCGAAAGGTGAACAAATAAATATAGGAAAAATATGCCACAGTCGGGCATCGTAGCGACACCACATAAAGGGCTTTAAAAGGAATGCCACAGTCGGACGTCGGGGCGACATCACAGAAAAGGGCTTTAAAAGAAATGCCACAGTCGGACGTCGGGGCGACATCACAGAAAGGGCTTTAAAAGAAATGCCACAGTCGGACATCGGGGCGACATCACAGAAAAGGGCTTTAAAAGAAATGCCACAGTCGGACGTCGGGGCGACATCACAAAAAGGGCTTTAAAACAAATGCCACAGTCGGACGTCGGGGCGACATCACAGAAAGGGCTTTGATTCATAAGTAAATAATACTCATAATAAACATTTAATTCATGAGAATAAATGGGTTAGTCCATCCACAGGAATATTCATTTAATCGGAATTAGCACTCATGCGAATCACCGGAGTCTCTGTCATCAAAACTGTCATTGTTAGGACAAGATAACACGAATTTGGACATGGAATAGATGATTTGGAGGGGATATATGACTCTGCAGAGTTTGTACAAAATTATTCCCACAGCCAACGGATTTCCGTAGTCACGAAGGACTAGTTCCGTTTACGGTATTTCGGAAGAAAACACAGCTAACCAGTACACACCCATCCTACCTCTCGATGCTAGGAATCACCCTAGACATCGTCCAAGAAAAACTTTTGAGACGGGGAGATCACAATCTCGAATAGCATGGGATCAAATTTATATACGCACGCTCTAAGGGGTGCCCCCCTCTCGGTCCCAACCGGAAACACCCATGCCCCCTGACCAGATGACTGGCTTTAATCCAGGGCCATGGAACCATCATCACGGCCTCTCCTTTTGGTGTGTACCAGAAAAGCGGTTTGCAACTTACTAAACCATATTCCTTGCGGAAAACATGTGGTAGTACAGGGAAGAAATATGAGAGGAACTGGACCGACACGGTTTGACACTGAAGTCACATAGTCCGGCATGAGACTGGCATGCTACAACACTGCCATCTCACTCATCCTCATGCCAACACATGGCCATTCATACTCACATCCATCCACTTATGGATCATCGAACTCACTTACCTCATTATCGCATGAAATAACATTCATCGATATGCTTATCAACATGCCATGAAACTAACTAAATGCAACACATGCCAAGACACTCATCATATCAAAAGTTCAAACATGCTTGCCTGGTTCAGAGTAGTCGGAGCCTAGCTCGGTGAAGTTCGCGGCTCCGTCACCTCCTTCGGTATCTACGGTATAAAGAAAATATACGCGCTATCGTAAATACCAAGGAGTGCACAGAGAGTATATCAAATATTTTTTCAAATAAATATGATAAAAAACTAGACAAAATTTTAAAGAGAACAGAAAAAGAATCAATCAAAAATACTTTTCTGCTTACAAGTTATAAAGGTTTTAGCCCAGGGACTCATCTGTCATGAAACAGAAAGTTTCCAGGGGCTAGCTTATAAAAACAGAAAACGTTTCGGCAGAAACTACGCCATCCCAAAGGGGAAGCGTATTTGGCAGAAGACGTTTTCAGAAAACGCTTCGTTTAGGAAGGACAGAGAGGCTGACAGCGGGCCCCGCTTTTCAGGTTTGAAAATATGAACGGGGCGGCAGATCTCGCCGGTGCCCGAGAGCCGCGGTTGTCGCCGGCGGCGATCCACGACGAGGCAGGGGGATCGGAGGGTACCTCCGTGCTCAGGGCATCCTTCCGCGTCGATTGGTGGTGGTGTTGGTCACCGGCGAGTACCACGTCGACGGCGAGCTTTGCTCCGGCGGACGGCGGCTCGGGTGGTCGAGGGACTCGTCGGAGAGGGCTGCAGAGATCAAATTGAGGAGGGGGTTAGGCTCCTGGTAGCTAGAGGGAGTGACGGACGGGGTTTGGGCGCCGGAGGTGGCCTCACCGGAGCGAATCGAGGTGGCGGCCGAGGCGGATCGGGGCGGCCGGAGTTGGGGGAGGAGACCTCCTCGAGGTCCTCCGAGTGGCCTGGCATGGTGTTGGTGAGGAGTGGGGATGAGACGTGCACGAGGGTGAGCTCGGGTGGCGTGGCGAGAGGGCTCGGGCCCTTGCTGGCCGCCACGGGAGGTGCAGCCACCGCAGAAGCTCCCAACGCCAGCGAGGCTCGCTGCTACCGACGCCAGGAAGGCTCCACGCACGTGTGTGAAGCTCCGGATAGGAGGGAGAGGCTGCGAGGAACGTGCCAAGTGTACTGTCTACGCGTGAGAGGAACTGACGAACGCAAACGACACTGAAACTGAACTTCTCTGAATTTTGAACAGCAGCAGTGCATGCAAGGTGTTCGACAGAATGAAATTGGCATCTAGGGATTTTTCCTTGAGCTGAAACTTGGTGGAGTGGCTTCTCATAGCTCAAGTAGGTTGCCTGAATTTTGGTGGAATTTTTGGGGAAGTGTAGATATGAATTTCATCAAATTTGGGAAGTGTAGATATGAATTTCATCAAATTTTGGTGGAGTGGCTTCTCATAGCTCAAGTAGGTTTTGGAGGGGTTTTACCACATGGGCACAATGCAAAGTCAAGGGTGGTTCCAAGATATGAAAATCCCCAAATTTTCATAGAGCTTCATTTTAAAATAAAACAAATTAAAACTCCCAAAATAAATTTGAGAGAGAACCTACAGAGAAGAAGTTCCAAAAGATCAAACACCAAAGTTTGAAAAGAAATAAAATCCTTGCCAAAGCAAAGAAAGTTTTTAAGTGGAAGGTTTTTCTGAAAAAGAAAAATTTAAAAAGGCCTCTCCTCAAAAACCACAATGTTTTTTGATAAAAAAACCAAATAAAAATTTTGGAGTGTCACACGGAGTTCGATATACCTGAGTCGGAGGTTTAAAAAGTTGGCGTCGACTGGAGTCTGGAATCCGTTGCCACGCACGCTCGTTGAGTGCCTGCTGAAGGTTCTCCGGTCGAGTGCGCTCAGCCAGGTTGGCCAAGCGCGCGTCCTCTAAGGCGCGAGCCTCAGGGGTTTCTCCAACGATCGGAGTGTGAAGCGCATCCATGATCCGGCGGCGAAGCTCTTCCCTCTGCTGCGAATTGAGGGGCTCGGGGAGGTATTCCTCATGGTCGTGCGATGGATCGCCTCCGCCGTTGCCTCCCTCGGCGCTAGGAAAGCCGGGGGGAACATGCAGTACATTGACCATCAGGACCTTTGCCGCTGGATCATTGCTGTCGCACTCGGATGCAGTCTCTCCGGAGCCAATTGACAGGTCAAACAGGCTGTAGAGAGATTCATCGGGCTCGATTGCCGCGACTTGGGCGGTGGTCGACTGGCGAGCCACTGTGTGCCTCACCCAACGCTGAAGCGTCGACCGACCGGAGCGCTTACGCCGGCGGGAAGCTGGGAGGGAGGATGACACAAAAACCGGCCGATACTGAGTCGACGGTTGCCGCAAAAGGACGCTACAAACGCATGCTCGAAAGTGCGTAGCCCTGCGGACTGGGAGCGCATCCACGTCGAGCGGAGCCTCCTGCAGCCAGGCAGAGTCGTCAGGGACGAACATGAGCGCGTGGAGACGGATCTCGCGGCCCTCAACCAAAACTCCTCCTGAAACCGTGATGATGGGAATCGGAAAGATTGCAACTTCTCCAATAAGTCGCTAAGACACCTGCCCCACGGTGGGCGCCAACTGTCATGGTTCGAAATCTGACAGTAGTGTAGGGGGGTACTAAGGAGAGGCAAGGTCCTAGCTATGGAGTAGTTGTGCACACAAGTGTTTTACGAGTTCAGGCCCTTCTCGAAGGAAGTAACAACCCTACGTCTTGGTGCCCGGAGGCGGTCGACTGGATTATATGTGTGAGAGTTACAGGGGTGCGAACCCTTCTGCCAGTGGAGAGGGGTGGCTTATATAGAGGATGCCAAGACCCCAGCTAGCCCACGTAGCGGAGGGTTTAAAGTACATTAAGGTCAGGCGTTACTGGTAACGCCTTACATAAAGTGTCATCATGACCATAAAGACTACTTAATTACAGACCGTTTGGATACAGAGTAGATCTTGAACTCCTGGTGGTCGAGTGAGTCTTCATGGTCGAGTGTCTTCTTGTTCATCGAGTGTCTTCCAGTCCGTCAAGTGGAGTCCCTCTTGGTTGACTGGAAGACGGCTTCTTCTAAAGATGTCTTCGGGGAGGGTATCTTGGACAGGTCCATGACCCTACACCAGGTACATGACTTCATCACCAGTTGTTGTGACAACTATACGTCTGGTTAGGGAGGCTGAGATTCAACTCAGAGGACCGCGTCTTCTCCTTATTCCCCTTGAGCTAAGGACACACAGTGCTCGTCCAATCACTCTGGTAAGTCTTCAAGGTAGACTTCCGAACCTTCACAGACTTCGTTCACCGGCGATCCACAATGTCTCTTGGATGCTCAGAATGCGACGCCTAACCGGCTGGAGGATACACAGTCCTCAAGTGTAATAAGTCTTCAGGTCACTGAGACAGAAAGACTTCAGTGATGCCTAACACTCTTTGTCTCTGGGTGTTTGGGCTTTGTCCTCGCAAGGATTTCTCTATCAAAGGCTTCAAGGTGGGTTGCTCTCAAAACGACAAAAGCCGTAAACTATCTCTGAGCAGCCACCAATTTATGGTCTAGGGGGTGGGCTATTTATAGCCACAAGGCATCCCGACCTAATATGTCCAAAATGACCCTGGGTCACTAAGGAACTGACACGTGTTCCAACAGTCAGATTTCAAACACACGCGGCAACTTTACTTGAGCTACAAGAAAAGCTGACTCATCCAGCTCTGGATAAGATTTGCTCTCATTGTCTTCGCTCGAAGACATAGGATTTGGGTTGAGCATCACTTCAGTCACTCTGACTTTGTTCACTTGGACCCCACTTAACAGTACGGTGGTTCCTATGACTCAACAAAGAAGAAAAGGAAACAACGAAACAACTCAGTCTTCGCACTCCATAGTCTTCACTCAATGTCTTCTCATGTCATAGTCTTCAATGTGAATATCTTCACACACCACCATTGTCTTCAATGTCTTCATACATTTTTAGGGGTCATCTCCGGTAGGTAAACCGAATCAATGAGGGACACTACCTGCGTTATCCTGCAATTCTCACAAACGCATTAGTCCCTGACGGTGTCCTGGACTAGGGGGTACTCACCACATCGTCCCCCAATCGGTTAGATTGGGCCGAGGACCCCCAGGGTCGTATACTCATGGGCCAGTCCGGACAGCTGCCACATACAAGGAAGAATCCACAAGACTTGGCGATCAAGACAAGGACTCCTCCCCCACCGGCGTATTCGGCTAGGACTCTTCTTATCCTAGGCTCTGGTGCGTTTAAACCAGGGCCAGGCTATTTGACAGATATACAACAATCATACCATAGGCTAGCTTCTAGGGTTTAGCCTCCTTGATCTTGTGGTAGATCTACTCTTGTAACCCACATCATGAATATTAATCAAGCAGGACGTAGGGTTTTACCTCCATCAAGAGGGCCCGAACCTGGGTAAACATCGTGTCCCTTGTCTCCTGTTACCATTGATCCTAAGACGCACTGCTTGGACCCCCTACCCGAGATCCGCCGGTTTTAACACCGACATTGGTGCTTTCATTGAGAGTTCCGCTTTGTGATCGGCGAAAGGATCAATGGCTCGACTGCAGGTCAACTGCGACGTCGGCTTCTTCGTCACCAGCTCGACTGGTCACCTTGGCTTGACCGAGGACTGCGCCCTACCTTCGATCGTCATGTTCGGATGAAGGCCTTCATCAACACCAACTCCGATCTCTATCAAGATCATGGAGGAGTCATCCATGGAGCTCGGGGGCTCAACGTCAACATTGCCCTCAGGCGACCGTGCTGTTTTTCTAGACAGCAAAGTTGTAAACATCGCCACCGCCTTCTCGAGTGTCCCTAAACGATTACTTCGGTGGAATTATGCGGAATTAAGTCTACAACAACCCTGCAAAAATTTCGTCGAGTTCCGATGGAGGAATCTCCGGCAATCTCCGATATACCGGAGCCCTGTTGAATCTGGACGAGAATCCGGACGAGTTTAGGGCGTGGTATCCAGCATCTAGCTCGGATGTCCTTTGGAGGATCCAACCGTTGATTTGCTGCGGAATTTCCTTATCTACCACCTGCCAAAAATTCAGCTCGATCCGACCGTCCAAACTCCGGGGACCTTCCGATTAGTGCATCACTTTTTGGATCTGTTTTCTGCGCGAAAACGAATCCGACCCGAGTTCGTCTTTTTTATGAACGGGATTTCGGACATCCTTTTTGAAGGAAGTATTGTATGGGGTATTGTGTTTTGTTCCCGAACACATCCCACTAAAGATCTTTTGAACATGATCTTAAATATCATGCTGGTGTCAAACCAGTCCGGCAATATTGCTCCACGGCTGCCGACCTACGCTAGACACGTTGTCACTTTGTTGAGACAAGCTCAACTTCTTCGGATCATCATCTTGGCAAGCCGAACAAGCGTCCGGCATCGCGAAGGATAAATCATCACCAACATCGCCGCCCCACGGATTACACGGAGCGGGCATACCGGCATCGCCGCACGGTCGCTTCATCAAGCCGGCATCGACCACGTCATGACCTGCATCGGCAGGGCCGCACTATCGCTTCTTCAAGCTGGTGTCCATCACGCCGACCTACTTCGACATCTCGGCTGGAACAGGGGCTTCGCCATCTCTTCACCAACCTCCTCTGGACACTTCGGCTTCACTAGCCGACCAGGCGATGGGTGCGCGGATCGAGTCCCAATTTTGGGAATCACCTTCCTTCGGATTGCTACAACAAATAAACCAAGTGCTATTAATCCTAGTAATTCTTTTTGCTTGTTTGGGTTAATTTTTCCCAAGGAATTATTACTCTGGTTTGTCCATCATATGCACACAGGTCTATCAAATGGTGGCCGCATTATCGACGGTCGCATGATGGTTCGGTCAGTTTCCGTACATAGTCCGGCGAACGTCGCATCCAGAACTCGGACCGAACTATGAATCCAGGCTTTGCCATGCCTTTATTGCATTACGCCGACGACCTGCATCGACATCGACTTCGGCGCCAGGCCATATTTCTTTTATTACTCACTTTGCATAAATTATTTATTATGCAACGATTTATTATTATTATTATTATTATTATTATTATTATTATTATTATTATTATTATTATCTCTGGTTTGCACTATTTTTTATGCACAGGAAAATGATCCAGCCGGACTATATCCTTTGACGTCACCTCGGCTGGACGGGGGGCTTCATCAACACTTCATTACCCCATGCGAGGGACTTCGGCATCACTCTGCCGACCTGCATTGGCCGTGCTATATCACCACTTCGGAGTGCCGAGCTCTTTGCTCCGCCACCTCGGGACCGGCTTGGGGGATGGAAACTTGTCCCGCATCAAGCTCGGACCGCGTCGTCAATACCGAACACATTAACCAGCTAAGTTGCCTTCATGCTCAAAGTTTTAAATTTTTAACTTGTGTTCGGTTCGACCAAGCATTATACTTTTTTGGAAAAAAAGTTGCTTGTAAAAATTTTCCTTGTCCAAACTTTGTTTACACATACTTGACGCGCTACCCGCGCTCATTATACCTGGGGGCTTCTTTAACAAAAGCTTATTAATTCGGGCTTTATGCCCAACACATGTGTCACACTTCCGCATGTACCTTTTAGTCACCATTATATGCATCGATATGACTTAAGTTTTGGCCAAGCTGGGTTGCCTGGCTCCTGTGCTTACCCCTACGTTCCCGATTGTTCGGCTAGGTGGTAAAGGGAGCACCTCTGCGATTGTTACTGCCGGGTCAGCCGGATGTGTACCTCAGACTGGGTGAAGCCGAAAGCTAGCGTTCTTAAGGGAATATTCGGTTGGTGAACTAAAAGATGATTTCTTACCTATTCATTTACCTTCCCCCAGATGTTTTTCTGCTCTTTTCGCAGTTCGGACATGCACTTTAGGGCATATGCCTCCCAAGGAAAGGAACCCCTAACGGAACTATTCTCCCTGGAAGATGTTTCTTACTAACCATGTAATATAACATAACTAGTTGGGCACTTGTCTGATAAAGCACTAATGACCCCTACGCCTGGTCTCCACGCATGCCCCGGTTTTTATAACCGCGAGTGTATTCGGACACACTCCGGACTATTGGGTCCAGAGGTTGAAGCGAAAAGGTCCGCTACGACAAACGATCTACAATCCGGCTAGAAGGCATTCTACATGTCACCTTACATTATATAGTCAACTTTTACCCAAGTCACTTGGGGGCTCTTATGTTTATTTGAGCCGTTTCATAATAAGTGATTTTCTTCTTAGTCATTGCAAAGTTTTTATTATTATTTATCACTCCTTTTCTCGACACGAGTGTGCGGTCACTAGCCGGGAGCCTAATTTCTCTCTCAAAACTGCTAGAGTTTAGTTTTCTAAACTGGCCTAATGAGAAGTACTCCGCCTTCGGGATGGGAGACTGAAGCCGTAGGCTGACCCTCTTGAAGTCTTGAGATAGGATGGGTCATGTTAAAGCACGACAGAAGCACCTTTTTTTTCTAAAGTGCAATTTTCGGATTGGCACCGAACACTTGATCTAGTTTGGACATTAACCTTTTGAATAAGTTTTTTGGCTTTTCGATCCCATGGCACTTTTAAACTATTTGTGTGTTTTCAGCACAAGTCTCGCAAGTGCAACGCCGGACACCTTTAGATATTCGGCAAAAACATTCTCGGATATTGCTATATATGCATCGGTTTTGAATTGTGTCTTCGGTCAATAGTTGGGTTGCCCGGCTCCTGCGCTTGCCTCCTATGTTCCGCTTTGTTCGGCTAGGTGTGCAAAGGGGGAACCACTGCAATTGTGCTTCCATCTCGCATGGTCAAGCACCTCAGTGGAGAAAGCCAAAAACTGACTGTCACAATAGGTGTAAATTGGTCAGCGATCCGATGACTATATTAAATGACGGGCCATTCATAAAATTGGCCGAAGTGTTTCCGGCTTGACCTCGACTGTCGCCGAACACTACCGGGGTCTAGTAACTGGCCTCCCAGACTAAATCCTCAATATTTTGCTCTTACATTGGAGCTGAGGTTTCATGATCATGTTTAGCATGACAACCCAAAGAAAGGAACCGATAGCGGGACTATTTTCTTTGTAAGACATTTCTTAAATAGTAATATAACATATCTCTCCGCGTACCTTTGTTTATAAAACCGTATGGCCAGATTGCCTTGTTTGTTGTAAATCTTTGCCCTCATAAAGGCTTTATAAAGTAGGCTAAACACTCCTCGGCTATTGGCCGAGGAGGTGGAAGCCGATGGTCGGTCAACAAAGTTTTGTACAATGCGGATCCGAGCATTAATGACGTAAAGTACTTGGATACATAGAGTCATTACACATAATTTGTGATTTTACTATGGATATCGATCCTTAATTCGGCCTCCCGTGCCCGCATTAAGGCTCGGGGGCTACTGGGCTTCGGGCTTATTATTTACAAATATTAAAGGGCCACATTGATCCCCTGATCTGGTGTTGCCACCCGACCAGTGTTTCGGGGGCTACTGCATTGCTACTTCTATGCAGAAAATGTTAAGTGCAATACAGTTTCCGAGGAGATTTTGATCCTCAGGTTGGTCGGCCGCACCCAACCTGAGTCTCGAGGACTGAGCACGCCGCTTTTTGTGTCCCGAAGTATTCTGCCGAGCTAGGACTTGATCCTCAGACCGATTTTGCAAATCAACCTGAGTCTCAGCGGCTACGGGGATCAGCGGTCTTATGTCATCCTTCAGGTGCATCTCGGGTTTTAGACCGATACATACCTTGCGGTGCTTAACATTGACCAAAAATCAGCCCATGACCGAGGTGCTTAACCACCTCGGAAGCGGTTCGACATATAGCTCGGATGCAAGTGGCTAGCTCCTTTGAGGGCATTTCCGGCATTAAGCTCGGCTAAACTCCTTCAAACTTCTTTGGACCAAGGTGATTTACGACACCTCGGATACAGTCCGGCGTTGGAGCTCGGATACAGTCCGGCGTTGGAGCTCGGATACATAGTCCGGCGATAGAGCTGGGAAGCAGTCCGGCATTGGTGCTCGGCTGCAAAAGATACCTCGAATGCAGTCCGGCGTTAGAGGTCGGACACAGGAGGACACTGCCTCCCGGGAATAACTTCAAACCTGAGGCGTGGCATAAAAATAAGGCATTGATAAAGGCCGTAAACTTAAAGGGGCTCCTTGGATACCCGACGTGTAAACTCGTCGAATGCATTTCGCCGATCCTCAAGATATAAGATTTGTTGAACCAGTTTTCAAGACCGACGACCGAAGATGAAGAACAGTTCGGAAGAATCGAGGAGCGTCCCTAACTTGAAGACCGGTTCAGGGGGCTACTGACGGTGTCCTGGACTAGGGGGTACTCACCACGTCGTCCCCCAATCGGTTAGATTGGGCCGAGGACCCCCAGGGCCGTATACTCATGGGTCAGTCCGGACAGCTGCCGCATACAAGGAAGAATCCACAAGACTTGGCACCCCACCGGCGTATTCGGCTAGGACTCTTGTTATCCTAGGCCTCTGGTGCATTATATAAACCAGGGCCTGGCTAGTCGACAGATATACAACAATCATACAATAGGCTAGCTTCTAGGGTTTAGCCTCCTTGATCTCATGGTAGATCTACTCTTGTAACCCACATCATCAATATTAATCAAGCAGGACGTAGGGTTTTACCTCCATCAAGAGGGCCCGAACCTGGGTAAACACCGTGTCCCTTGTCTCCTGTTACCATTGATCCTAAGACGCACTTCTTGGGACCCCCTACCCGAGATTCGCCGGTTTTGACATCGATAGTCCCTCAACCAACTTTGTCGTCAATACTCCAAAACCAACTAGGGGTGGCACTAGATGCACTTACAATCTCCCCCTTTTTGGTGATTGATAACAAATTGGTTGAAGTTTTCAACGGGAAAGAAGTATGTGAAATTGTAAAGGATATGGTATTGTCTTCATAAGTGGCAAGGGATCCCCCTGAAGATGTGCATATAAGTAATTTGCTTTTGGAATGCAAATGCACATGCCAGGTTGTACTTGTGGAGATCCTCTTCAACTTATGAAGATAATTCATCATGCATGAAATAATATGACTTAAGAGAATGACATGCATAATGAAAAATGGACGTCTGCAGAATGATCTAAGTGCGGAAGTTATCATCACACGTGGAAAAGCAAATAAGTAGCAGACGACCATCGAGTTTAAGTGTTACAACTCAAAGAACGAAATGTATCAAAAGCAAGAGTTGTAAACACATAGGCAAAATCTAAAGCAAGCGCCCATATGAACCCGCTTGAAGACTATCAAACTCATATGCTTC
Source organism: Triticum dicoccoides (assembly GCF_002162155.2). Taxonomy (NCBI): domain Eukaryota; kingdom Viridiplantae; phylum Streptophyta; class Magnoliopsida; order Poales; family Poaceae; genus Triticum; species Triticum dicoccoides. The sequence continues at coordinate 119,816,943 of NC_041391.1, read as the reverse complement.
TCCCCCTTTTGTCAGTAATGACCAAAAAGGTTTGAAGACATAGACCATCTACTCGTCCTCATGAGGAGTAGGTGAAGCAGCAGGGTTATCGTTGTTGTTTGGCGGTGCAGACGAACTTGGTGCAGTGTCGATGCGTGCAGAAGTAGGGGGCGGTGAAGTAGCATCGTCTTCATCATCGATCACATTGGCATTCACAGTTGCAGCGGAGGAAGAATAGTCAGAGTCTTCAAGGGATGGAGTTCGACGTAGGACAGCATTCCATGGAGGAGTGGAGTCAAACTTGAATCTTTCAGTGAAGCCATCATCTTGAAGATCTGCTTCAGCAGTGAGCAGCGTCAAACTCTTCCATGATCACCGACAGGTTTCATGAGTGACAAATGCATTCTTGGTGGCAAGATTTCGAATGCGATTAACGTCCACCAGGAGGCTTTGCATTTGACGCTTGAGCCAAAAGTTATGCTTATCTTGTTTCTGATGCAGTGCTACAAGAAGTTCTCGGTCATTTAGGACTCAAGAGCGCTTCCTAGGCCTTTGAGCAATTGTGCTCTCAGTAGCTTCAATTGGCGCACGATGAGGTAGACGAGTGTTTCCAGCCATTGGATAGGCACGAGTTACTGCTTGGACTCCTTCCATAGGCTGAGTGAACCTTTGGTGTTCAGCATTTTGAAGAAAAAGAGGCTTCTTGGAAGGCTCAGGGTATATGGCTTCAACTGACATATCAACCTCTGGTAGAAAGATCACATGATTGCGAGCAGAGGGCTGATAGTTGATAGCAGAGTGTAGCTTGATGAGGCGCATGACCCATGGAGCATAGAATTTCAGGCCAAACAGGTCAGATCCAGATGCAGCCAGTTGCCGGAGGAAGAAATCTTGTGCATTGAAGCTGATGCCATTGAGGATGTAAAAGACCAATGTCTTCATGGCTCCTTCAAGTTTTGCAGCTGATGAATGCCCTTTGATTGGCCATAGAGTCTGCATGATGATGTGATATATTGTGTGCGGCAGATACTCAAGGTCATCAACAAAGAACTCCTTTGGGTATTCAGCATCATGTGGCAAAGGCTTCATCATGCTCAACATCTGGCTCATGTTGGGTTCTGGCTTATGGAAGATGCTCTTCATTGCATTCCGGTGGTGTTGACAACCAGGTTCGTACAGCTCTCCGGGAGTGGATAGGCCTGTAAGCTCAATGATGTAAAGAGCTTTGGCTTCATGATGAACATTTCCTGTCATCCACTCGAGAACCCATATCTTTGTATCCCTGTTGTAGCCGCGAATGTGGAGGGTAGCATAGAATTTAAGCAAAAGTTCTTCATTCCAATGTTCTTTGTCTGTCACAAAACTGAGCAGACCTGCATCATGAAAGCAGTCAAGTGCTTCTTCTAAGCATGGCAGTCAAGCAATGGTTTCAGTGTCGAGGCGCATATGAGGGAAAATGCGCCCTTGATCATACAGAATGCAGGAGTAATAGCTTTGTTGCTGATGACTCCAGAACCGATCAGATGATATTGTTGGCCTTGTGTAGGAGTTCTTTGATCTGTCAAAGAAGGTGTTGTAGCTTTTGAAGCCATTTGCATTGAAGGACCCAATGGATGTGGCAGTACCTGGGAACCTTGGCAGTCTTGGCTTTGGTTTCTGGACCTAAGGCCTATGCTCTATCTGATAGTCAAACTGAGGACCAGAGACATTAGGCGGAGGGATCAGAACGGGCCATCTTACTATGATTAGCTCGCCATGGTTGTATAGGGCCTTGGTGGCGGAACAGGAGCAGTGGCAACATCAGTGGCTTCAGGCTGCTCAACAGAAGCTTTAGGAGCAGTTGCAGCATTGACTTCTAGCATGTTGCTTGGTGCAGGCTCCACATTAGCTTCAGCCATGACTACGTCATTGGCTTCATTTGTGTTGGTGGTGGCAGCCTCAACGTTTTCAACCTCCACTTGATGAGCTGGAGGGTCTGGCACAGGCACGGTCACTTCAGGAACAGCTTCTTAAGTAATGGGGGGAGTAGGGACACGTTCTTCTTGATGTTCATCATCGGCTGATGCAGCCGGATTGTCTTCAGCAGCTTGGGCTTCAGACACGGAGACATTCATAGTTGGAGTGGCTTCTGAAAACACTTGACGTGCAATAGATTTGTGGTGCACTTCTCCTTCTGGAACGCTCGGAAGAGGGACTTGAGGCCTTGGTCCTTTGCAAATCCTTTGAAGTACATGCGACGCCTTTGGAGATGGAGTTGGCTGGGCCTCATCCTCTTCAATTTGCACACATGGTGTGACTTGTTGTTGTTGGGGAGTACTGGGGGAGTCTTGTTGTTGCGGGCGATCAACCCATGATGCATCCTGAGCAATTGGCGTCAGAGGATGACCAATGCTGATGATTTCGCTGTTCGTGAGAACAGGCGATGATACCACATTGTGTTCAATCTAAGGAAGTACTTCATCATCTTCAACATTGTCATGGTGACCAATGTCTTCAGCAGCGATGAGATCTACTACTAGAATCTCTTCATCTTCATGAGCCTCTGTGGAAGCAGGCTCATGGACAATTATTCGTAGTTCTTGGTTTGCAGATGCAGGGTGAACCACTGAGATAGGTTCAACAACAAGGGGCTCTGTGGGAGCAGCCTGATTCTTCTTGGTTTTGCGCTTCTTCTTGGAGGGAGCAGCATCAGAGGCTTCTGGGTTTTTCGTTTTTCTGGCTTCAGCCTCGGCAACTCTCGTCTTCTTCTGTTCTGAAGCAGTTGACATGACCTTTGACTTTGAGCCAGTCGTGCTGCTTGGGAAGACTATGTGAGGTTCATCTTGCCTTGATGGTGCAGATTGGACAGTTGATAGCTTCTTCTTTTTTACAGCCATTCGGGGGTCAATGCCAGGACGACCAAGAGCCTTGCGCTTCTCAGCCTCATTGTAGGCTAGCACACACTTGTCAGCCAGACTCTTCATGCGCTCACGAGAGCCTTTAGCTTCTTCACGCTTCTTGTGAAAGGCTTCTTTGAGCTCGTGCAGCATGATCTTGAAGTTCTTGACATCTTGCACGCTGAGCTTGGCCACATGCTTCTTGAACTAAGCTTTCTCATAGTCGATCTTGTGCTTCAGTTCAACAATGCGCTGAGCAAGAGCTAGCTTAGAAGCAATGGCGCCATTGAAGGCGACGCTGAGGCCAATTGGAAGTTGCAGATCATCAAAGCTGAGATTTGGGGCGTCAACCCACTCATCAATGAAGCTGTGGATGGTTGCCACATCAAAGAGAGGCACATTATTGAAGATCTCTGCTTCTTCCTTGCTCTTGAACAGTTGCTCAATAGCATCATCTGCAAGATTGTCATCGCTGGACAGATCAATGTGCTCTTCACGCAGAATGCCAGCGGGAGTCAATGTCTGATCAATACTCTTGATGATTTTCTATTTCTTCTCCGTCTTCTTGGAGATGCGTGATAGATCTTCAGACTGCACACTGTCTTCAGGAGGTGTAGTGGCCAGTGGCTTCGCACGTGAAGCTTTTGGAGGAGCAGCTAATGTTGAAGCCTTAGTCTTCTTTAGCTTCTGCGACTTTGGAGGAGGAGCTGGGGCTTCATCAGTGTCAGCATCATTAGCAGAATGATCCACTTTGGCACCTTGTACCAAGATGTATGAGATGAGGCCATCAAGGTTTGAAAAGGGGCCGATTTCATTGGGTTCCGCATCACGTGAGCCGTCAGCACGGGGTGCAGAGGGACCAGGGTTGAAGTCTAATCCCAATGACTTCTTGTTTTCCTTGGCCGATGCCTTTGCGTGTTGGAAGTTGCGCTTGAAGAGATTATCATCACGACACCATAGCAATGATGATGGGTCAGCATTTTCAGGCTGTGGTCCACGGACCATAAAAGGATAGAATTCTTGTGCAATAGCTTCAGCTCTGTTCTTGGGTGGAAGGCCTCGATAGAGAATATCACCCCAAGGACTTTTGATAGCATTCTTCTCAGCGTACTCCTGGGTCACAAACTTGTACTTGAACCATTGTTCAACCCAATATCGTCGAATCCATTGGATTCGTGTCTTGCGCTGATTGTAATCCTCATCAGGATCTGTCTTGTAAAGGTCTGCGAGGTCATCAGGCAAATCTTTTGATGTTCCCCCTCGACGCTGTCTGCCACCCTTCCTTACTGATTTCTCTGCAGCCATGAACTTCAAACTGAATGGTTTTAATACGTTCAAAGGCTTCAAAGGCTTTCGCTTGCTGGTCAAATAGGAACTGGCTTCGGGAGAGTTATTGTGTTGCTGTAAGAATTCTGCAAATGAATGCAGACTATGAGAACCTAGGGATTCTCCCACGGACATGTACCTGTGATAGCATTAGAGATGCGAGGGAAGGGGAGGAGGTCATCTGCATTCTTAGAAGATTTTGAAGATAAATCAGTTTGAAGACATTGACCTCATGTTGGGAAGACATTCACTTATGTGTTGAGAGTTGGTTCCAGATTTGTATGAATCCATGAATAAGTACAAGTGAGGAATCTAACTATATATGAAGCTTAAGTGAATATGCTAGGCAGTATGAGATGCAGACAGAATAGATCTAACATTGTATAGACAGAAACCAATTTTGGCAAATAGGATGAATCATTGAGGATCAAGAAGGTGGTAAAAATAGAGTTATATTTACCACATGAAGAACTGCTGGATGGGATGAATAGGAGATCGAGCAGTTCAATCCACCGTTCCCTAACTTGGCGACGCAGGACACCTACGGCGGCGGCGGAGAGGACGATGTCCGCGGCCGGCGTGAGGACGGCGTCGGAGAAGTCGCGGCAGCTAAGCGCTTCATCGCCGGCGTCGTCGAGAGCTAGCGGTGGCGCTAGGGTTTTGACGAGGTGGAGAGGTGGAAGAAGGTTTTCTTCACCGCAGGGGACACGTATTTATAAGAAGGTGTGCGGCATAGCGCAATTAAGCAGGTGCCCCTGCCTGTTCACATCTGAGCAACACGTGGCAAGCATGCAACATACTCAGAGTTGTCCCATGTTCCCACGCCCGCCACGTTTGTCGGATGATTGTTCCGGCTTCTCCGGATTTCAACCAATAAGGATGAATCATTTAAAACAGACTTAATGTTTGTCTCTGTGTCTTCTGCTGACAAGGATGCAGAGAGTACATTTGACAGTTTCAATAGAATGCATATGATTTGGACAAATAGAGTTTGAGATAGAAAGCATATAGAGATTAGGCTCCGATCACATTCACTTAGTTTAAAAAGATTCGACAATGAAGACATAGCTATAAGTGAATGCTGT